>NC_133221.1:851971-854471 GCF_040436345.1 Pagrus major
TGTAGACGTGCAAGAACCAGAACAAGAAGCGATGCGTAGATCAACCCTGACTTTATTCTCCAGTCAATGCTGCAATACATTCACCAATAACATTAAAACATGACTGCTGGTCATAGTGAGCAAGTTTTATAGTTTCTAACTCAACGAGTCTGGTTCTGTTCTGCAGCCGACAGTAACTCAGCACAGGTTCACTCTGGAGGACAGAGAGCTGATGTCACTGAGGTCAACGAGAACGCAGCAAGATACAGATCAAGATGGGATCGTTTATCATCTGGATAATGTATCCGGATACAGATTACAGTTAAATAACAGGTGTAAATGTGTAAAGCTGGAAAACAAAGAGTGCGGTCGCCACAGAGACGATCCGGTTTGAACAGGAGGCAGAACTCAGACAGATTGGATCAGAGCAGGTTTGGTTTTGTGTCTGCAGGAGGTCAAAAACACTCAGAGTGGAAATGATGACATGTATTAATGATGAGATCACACACACACACACACACACACACACACACAGACACACACACACACACACACACACACACAGTAATAGAATATTCTATGTTAGTACAGTGTCTGCCTCCATCAGTAATAACTGCTGCATGACCTCACCATTAAACTGAGCCATGATGTCATCGTCCTGCCGCTCCTGTCACAAACAACCAGTCACCACCACTGTACTCCATTACAAGTACAAGTACTGCATTCACAATTAGAGGTAAAAGTACTGTAGTACTGTCAGCTTCATGCAGTAAAAGTACTGTAGTACAGTCAGTTTCATGTAGTAAAAGTACTGTAGTACTGTCAGCTTCATGCAGTAAAAGTACTGTAGTACGCTCAGCTTCATGCAGTAGAAGTACTGTAGTACTCTCAGCTTCATGCAGTAAAAGTACTGTAGTACTGTCAGCTTCATGTAGTAGAAGTACTGTAGTACTCTCAGCTTCATGCAGTAAAAGTACTGTAGTACTCTCAGCTTCATGTAGTAGAAGTACTGTAGTACTCTCAGCTTCATGCAGTAGAAGTACTGTAGTACTCTCAGCTTCATGCAGTAGAAGTACTGTAGTACAGTCAGCTTCATGTAGTAGAAGTACTGTAGTACGCTCAGCTTCAGGCAGTAGAAGTACTGTAGTACTGTCAGCTTCATGTAGTAGAAGTACTGTAGTACTGTCAGCTTCATGTAGTAGAAGTACTGTAGTACTGTCAGCTTCATGCAGTAGAAGTACCACAGACACAAACCTTCAGGTCTGAATCGTTTTCTCAGAATAATTAAATGTTAATTGAAGAAACATTTTGTCACTTTGTCGTCAGTCACATGTTTTCAGACTGAAACAATACAACACAGACACACAATGAGAGCAACCATGTGAAGACAGTGTGTGTGTGTGTGTGTGTGTGTGTGTGTGTCTGGGACTGCTGCCCATAAAGTCTCATTAATTTGGTGGCATCAGGCCCACTGGACTCCAGACAGAGAGCTGAACCTTCTGCTGATGAAGCTGTGTTCAAACACCAGCAGACAGAACTGTTCCACTGTTGGTGTGTGTGTTGGTGTGTGTGTGTGTGTGTGTGTGTGTGTGTGTGTGTGTTGTTCACCAGTTGGCTGCTCACACTTTGTTTGTGTTTGTGGCTTCTTGTTTTTGTGCGTTTGTGAGGACCAGCTTCACAAACACATTACAGAAAATGGACTTCATACTTTTCTACAAGAGAAAACATGAAATAAAGTCTGTCTGTCCTAATTATGAAGAAATATCTCCTGGAGGCTGAGTCATATATATTTACTTTATTGAAACGGCAAATATTTTATCATTAGTTTCATTTTGGATCAATCCATAAATAATCATTAGTGTCAGTCCTACAAAAAGAGTTCATAATGAGCTCCACCTCAACCAACTACAACAGTAAAATCCTGCTTTTACATTAATGACTTCCCTGATTTCCTGGAAATAATCAGAAAGTAAATAAGAAATGATGACGACCTTGCTCAGACTCAAATTGTGTCTAAAGGATTCTAAGAACTCTTCACAGAAAATGGATCAGTTGTATCAAAGTGATCAGACCATCAGAAGATCAATACATCAAGCTGAGTTCACTGAGAGACAGAAGTGACTAAATAAACAACACGAGTCCAATCAGCAGTCGTCCTGTCAGAAGAATGCCGTCCTGTAGAGTCTCAGAGGACGAGGAGCTGGTTTCTAAAGCACTTCTCAGGAGGGAAACAAACCAACCAACCAACCAACCACCAACCAACCAACCAACAGACCAACTAATCAACCAACCAACCAACCAACCACCAACCAACCAACCAACAGACCAACTAATCAACCAACCAACCAACCAACAAACCAACCGACCAACCAACCAACAGACTAACTAACCAACTATCCGATCAACCAACAGACCAACCAACCAACCAACCAACCAACCAACCAACCAACAGACCAACCATCTAACCAACCAACCAACCAACCAACCAACAGACCAACTAACCAACCAACCAACCAACCAA
>NC_133221.1:859471-884471 GCF_040436345.1 Pagrus major
ACTTAAGTATCAGAAGTACAAGCAAAAGCAAATGTACTTAGTTACATTCCACCACTGGGTCCTGGGTTGATCCTGGATTAGAGTATTTAGGTTTTATATAATCCCTGGATTGTAGTGTTTAAGAATATCAGATTACTCCTGCATCAGAGTATCCTGCCTATAAAGGAGTTTAGGATTTAAATACTATATACAGATTATGTCTAAAGGTTTATAAATCCTGAATTAGTATTAGCCCCAGATTGTAGTATTTAGTGTATGGGTTAGTCCTGGATTAGAGTATATCTTGCAGATTAAGTGTGTGACCTTCATATTAATTTTAGATTAAATCAGTTCTGGATTACAGCAAATTGGTAACCATATTTCTAATCCTAGATGAATCCTGGATTTGTGTAGTTTATCCTTGGATTTAAACCAACTAGAACTGTTAAACTGTTTGTTAGCGTATGTAAATGTCAGATTTGTCCTTGACCGCAGTATTTAAGGCTTCATGACTCGTTGTTTTGAATCATGTGTCACTTTTAAACTTTGCATCATAGAGATTTAACGTCATCCCACCCTGACTGTCCAGGGATTAGTCTGTACCTAAATCTTATTCACTGGGGGTTTGATGTTTCCACTGAGGTGTGTGTGTGAGTTTGCTCTAGTTTACTCTCTGGACAGAAAACTTTATTTATAACCATTGCTCCTTGGCTACAGTTACCAGTTCCCATTACAGACACCATCTGAGAATAGACCAATCCAGTGGGACACGTCTATCACCTGGAAACAGGTTCAGTCATCTCAGCACAAAGCTTGGGCACGTTCTGGGTCTGAGGGTCTGCTGTACTTTATTTTCCTCTGGAAGGACGCTGTATATCATGACCTAAATATCTTTATAATATCTTCCCTAATTAATGAACAACAAGTCTGGGTCCGGTCTATTCTCTGGAGAGTGCATGTTATTACCTAGTGTGAAGCTCAGAGAATAGTCTGATCCACAGGGAGGTGTCGGCATCTGTTGCACTCAAATAAGAATCTGAAAATGTAAATAAAAATGAAGACGTTATTAAACGATGATGATAATAATAATTAAGATTGACATATTTTGCAGCGAGCAGCTTCCCACCGATCTGTGTTCTGTCTAATCTCTGGAGATTGGTGGTTAATTTTCTCCTGAGGGATTGTGGGTATTTTCATCTCACTAACAAACACCGAGAGCCTCATTAACGGCAGCTCAGAGGGAGAGGAGGTTCGGTACAGTCTAATCCCTGGACTCTCTTTACACAACGTATTTAACCTGCGCCAACAGTTGAAACGTTTCCAGCTCCGGTGAACACGCGAACGTGATTCGACGATGAATCTTTGCTTTTCCACCAACGCTGTGTTTACAGTCACGTTCACTGTGAATGAGGCCAGAACACAAAAACAGTTTCTGCTCAGTGAGAGTGGCAGACGAAGCGAAACGCTCCAGAGAAGCAGCTGAACGTGCAGCGCCACGACTACGACTGTAGAGATCCTGAGGAGCAGCGATCGGATCACACGAGGCCTCTGAGGGAAGAGTTCTGGACACATATACAAATACACAGTGGATTGTGGATGTTATAAAAACTAACAGTGATAATTTTAATATATAATAACTTTCTAAATAAAACATTATTTCATATGAATTAAATACTATGTGACTTTCAATATACAACTATTACACATCAATTAAGATATGACATTTTAAAATAAAGCATCATTGCATCATTTAAGTTGATATATTGTGATCAGAACTTTTATAACAGTCTCTACAGAAAACACAGTTCTCACGTCCCGCTGTGTTTGTCTACAGGGCCGACCCCTAATTATTAATTAGGTATAATTAATTATCTGAACTTTGACAGCCACAAAACAATATTATTACATATCAAACAAAAGACTTAAGTTCACTTTGATTCTGAACTCTGTTGTTTGGTCCTTTCTCTTCTGGTTAAAGTGTAAATGGGTGAAATATTAGTGGAGATGTGGTGAGTGTCTGCTGCACACAGAGGAGTCTGTAGTAAACACAGAGAGTTAGCCAGACGGTGGACGCTTGTATTTTTGTGGTCAGTACAGAGAGTCAGTCACAGGTGGAGGTGCTGAGGGGTCAGTCTATATAATGACAGCATGATAAATGGTGCGTGACATTCATGTCTTTGTATTAATTTGAATGGACAGGATAAAATGTATCTGATCATTATTAACAATCATTTGCAACTATTTTTGTCTGTCAAACTTAAACACCAACATGAATATTAAAGGTCAAAGCAGCCACATCAACTCCAGTCAACAACAGCAAAGAGAGGAAGAGAGAGAAAAAATACCCAGACTCCCTTAAAAAATGTGTCAGTTTAGTGAGTTGTTGAGTTATGAGAAACTTTATAAACTTTGTGAAACTCTGTCTCTGACTAATTCTTCATTATTTGGGCCTTCTTGTAAATTCAGCATATGTTAAAACCTCCCCCGCTCAGCACCCCTGGTTCCTGTCAGTCTATTTTGTTGACTTATTAGACTCAGTAGTGAACTGGCTGCCTTTACAACTACAGGCTATCAGACGATCACCTCTGAGCTACAGAGTGCTGCTAGGAGACAGGACGGGTCGGGGCTAGCTGGTTAGCATGCTAACTTCAGTAGACACGTGCCAAATAAAGCAGGCTGTAGTTTCATACAGAGGAAGAGGTTAGCAGCAGAGGTGTGGAGACGTAGCGATGTGGAAGACTCTACATCCACGCAGAGACGTAATCAGGAGTTTACAGCCGATGTTGACAGATGATTTTCAGCCTCAGCTGGACAATAAAGTTGGAAAGGTATGTTGAGATGTCACTCATGTTGCAGTGAATTGAAGAAGCTCAGTTTGATTTAGTTGAAATCGTTTAAGCTGTATTTACATTTTTGATGCATATTTAAATCTTTAAAGTAGAAACATTTTGACTAAAACTCAATCTGTTCAAGCCAGAAGAGATGCTCATAAACCCACCATGTTAAACAGCTGGTCTGTGTGAGCACCACACACACACACACACACACACACACACACACACACACACACACACACACACACACACACATTGATTTCCTGTAAATGGAGAGGGGAGGAGCAACACTGACAAGGTGATCAAGGTCCAGGTTCAATTCAGACTCCATCTCTAGTGGACGGAGCAGAAGGAGAAGTGAAGTCAGTGTTAACACGAGATTTTCATCTTGTTACTGTCAAAGAGTCAGATTCTGTCTGTGGACTGTCGAGGAGAGAAATGTTAGAATGAGCTGTTTGATTTATCTGTGGACACACTAAATATAATTTAGGATCACAATAAACAGTAACATGGCAACAGTTGCCTACAATACAGCACTTAGAATGACCTTTGATGACCTGGATGACTGAGAACCTTCATCAACAAGTAATATGGCCTGTAATGTTTAATTTTATTTATAATATACATGATTTCTCCCTTATTTCCCTCACAAACAGGCCTAGGTACCCCCACACAGATAAGTCCTGACCTATCAACCATAACTATGGACTTTCATCGTAAGCTGGACAGTCATTGTTATTCACTGACATTATATCAGTCCAACACAAGGCCAAAGTCAAAGCTGACATTACTACTAGGCATGTGAAATATTATGATAGTGCAGCTTTAGGTAGTTAATGATAGCTGGTTTGCTAACATGGATGAATTGGTAGTTAGCTAACGAAGCAAAATACTGTGAGTGGATGACGTCGGCTGAGGCGTCCAGACTGTCGCCTGCGTCGGGTCTATGCGGCGTAGCTAAACTACGGCGAACAGGCTAACGTTATCTGAGTGGATGTTTGTTGGCTAGCTTGCCAGAGTACTTCATCAGCTGATGATCCATCATGCTGAGTTATGTCTCATACAAACTGTTGATTCAAACAAACAGTAAATGATGTGAAAGTACAAACATGTAGAAATTACATCTGTTTTATTGTCAAGAGCAAAGAAAGGCAGGGCCGGCTAGCTAACGCTGCGTTGGTTTCTTTAGGTGTTGGAGGAGTACAGGAACTTTACACATACTAATTATTATTATATTGTGATTAGATTTTTTCAGGCTCTCAGGGATCATTTCTGCGCTCAGTCTTGTGTATGTTAATGTCGCTGTCTCGACTGATATCTAGCTGCGAGCTCAAGCAACAAGATGCCGGCTGCTCTTTAATTAAAGGCCACTAAAGTAATTAATAACGAGGGTTTTCTGAAAGTTACACAGAAAAGATCTGGTTACTTCTTCTACCACTGGCTCTGATTTATGATTGATTCTAATATTTACTGGTTACTTGTAAGGCGTTTAAAAGCTCTTCTCACTCTATAAACTGATACAAATATTGCAGATTAATATTCTCAATAACAAACAGATGAAATTAACACAGAATCATTTCCAGTGGAAGGAGGAAGAAGAAGGAGGAGGTGCTGCGATGAAGAGGAGACAAACAGCCTGAAGAGCTTCAGCTCAGTTCATAAACTTTATAATCAGGTCGGAAAATAAGAATCGAGCCTCGAGCAACATTTACTGCTGATTCAGTTCAATCTATTTTAAATGTTGGATCTCATTAAAGCTGCTGAGGGAGAAAATATTCCCGCTGTAACTATAATTAACAGATCTTAGCTGCTGACTAACAGTAACGCCAGAGTATCATACAGCTGCTAAACAGGACGGAGCCCAGCGGTCCCGCCTCCAACCACAGCTGCCACCTCGTTCAGACTAACGAGCCCGTCTGATTAACTTCAATCCATCAAACCAGCGACGCAGCAGCTTCATCCTGATGTGAAGGTGTAACAGACTGATGCCTTCAAGTCCTGATGTAATCAGCAGCAGCTCACCACCAGAGATAAATAACGTGTTGATACGTGAGACACGCTGCATTTTATCATAAAACTGTTGAAGTATAAGACTGTAAAAAAATACTGGCATCGTGTTTAAAAGAGCTTTGTAATATATTTCATTGATTTACTGTTTTCACATTTTCCCAAATGTTTCCAACAACATTCAAAGAAAAACACAAGTTTACTCAAAGTTTCAGTCACTCGTAGCTTTAACTTCTGGGAAAATGTCCGATGATCGACAGCGAAAGAGACGAACGATAATGTGAATAAAGATTTGAAACGTCACCTCGTCCGTGAATTCTTCTCTCAGCCTCGTAGTAGATCGATTTTCCTCAGCAGGGATCCAACGCTGTTCACGTCTTCTGTTTTCTCTTGAATTACAGACGCCTAGTGGAGGAAATTACATACTGTGCATTTAACGCTGACTGAACCCTTTAAGACCCGGTCCACAGTGTTAGCTTGTACTGAGCCGACGCTCTCCTTTCGCACAACAACTGCACCTGTCAGGATTTATTGTGAGGTGGCGGCCATGTTGGTGTTGGTGAGTGTGTTGTGATGTCGGTCACTTTTACACTGAACTAAATGGTATTTTACTTTCTTGACAAACGCCAGATGTTAATTAACGTCTCAATTCAAACGGGATCACACGAGAGTCATGGTTCTGTTCCTCGCTGCAACAATCAGGTTGTCTGTCCCGACTCGTATAAAACATGTAGTGAAGACTTTAGAGGACTTTAATAAAAACAGTAAGTGTCGTAAGTTATTACGTTGACGTGTGTGAAGATCTCAAGAATCTGCACAGTTTGAAGGACACACGAGGTTCGTTAGTGTCGCCAGTTCAGTGACGTTTGATCACAGTCTGAGTCACAGTGTTGACTCATGGACAGAGTATAATGACGTGTACCACACGTACCGCCGCCTGGAGGACGTGTCCACAAGTCACCGTCTTTGTAATAGCCTACGATTACAGAATGAAGCAGCTCGACTGGAAGCTTGTTCATATCGAGCATGAAAACAGTTCAGGTTATTACATCAATAACTGGATTTACTCGAGCATTCAGTTGTTTATTCACGCCGACACTGAAACAAACGACTCATATAAGCATCAAAATGGTCAAATCATCGTACATTCTGGATTTTTGTAAGTTTTTAATCAATCAATCAATCAGTCAAACAAAAGTTATCTCCTGACACTTTCTGAATCAAGCAGGTCTAAACCTTCTTTAATTCATTTATTTTCAGAGACCCAACATTTCCCTCATGAGCAGCAAAACTGCCTCTAACAGCAGAAACCTCGAGCAGAACCGGACTCATGTGGGCGTCTGCCTCGACCAGCACTGACCTACGATGATGATAACTGCTGTACATCTGGTACCGCTGCTCCACCCGCTCAGCCCTGCTCCACCCGCTCAGCCCTGCTCCACCCTGCTCCACCCCGCTCAGCCCTGATCCACCCTGATCCACCCGCTCCACCCCGCTCCGCCCTGCTCAGCCCTGCTCCACCCTGATCCACCCGCTCCACCCCGCTCCGCCCTGCTCAGCCCTGCTCCACCTGCTCCACCCTGCTCCACCCTGCTCCACCCTGATCCACCCGCTCCACCCCGCTCCGCCCTGCTCAGCCCTGCTCCACCTGCTCCACCCTGCTCAGCCCTGATCCACCCCGCTCAGCCCTGCTCCACCCGCTCCACCCCGCTCCACCCTGCTCAGCCCTGATCCACCCTGATCCACCCACTCCACCCTGCTCCACCCTGATCCACCCACTCCACCCTGATCCACCCTGATCCACCCACTCCACCCGCTCCACCCCGCTCCACCCTGCTCAGCCCTGATCCACATGGGTGTCAGTGTGATGATTGTGGACTCGTGTTGTGTTTCTTCTGTTTGTGTGTCTGTGTGCTGTGAGGTGTTTGTTCAGAGGCTGGGCTCGACCTCCTCTCTCACACCTGCAGCCGCTCTGGTCTGCTCTCCACTCGCTGCCACATCGTTTCTGCTCGTCATCAACTGCTCGTGCTTTACTCAACCACACGTCTCCTTCCTGAACTCTCCTCATCCTTCCCAGAGTCAGCACCACCTCCGGCTCCACAGCCATCCTGCCGCCGGGCCTCCTCCACCTCAGCCTCTACCTCCCGTTACCACGAGCCCCGGCTGCACCGGCTGCTGTGCTACTCGCCTGAGCCTGAGCTACTATCAGCTATCAGCCCGAGCAAATCAATAAATTCCTCTAAACCTTTCCTCCGTCTTGTGTCTCTGCCAGCGTCGTCTCCGGCTCACTGTGGTGAAGCCTCGCAGCTGGTGTGAGACCTGCTGCTTTTCCTTTCGATGACTTCAGTGTGTTTGTATTTGGACTGAACAAACATGGTGGAGGTCCGGCTCACTGTCACCACATGGATTAATCTCCACCTCAACAACCACAGTAACATCCTGAATGAGGAGGCCAGCGGTCGCAGCCTGCAGGGAAACTTTCACACTCCACGTGTTTTCCTGATCAGTCTGCTGAATCAGACATCACACAGGTGTGTTGTCGCCTCCTTCTGCCCGAAACATGATTCATAATTATTAAAACCGACGAGCCGACATTAAAAAGTCCATTTAATCACCTGACTGTCAGAATTCAACTGAACGAGACGATATTTTGATCTAAAAGTCTCTCGACTCGAACAAACATCAGCAGAATGAAACGAGCTGACTGAAGAGTGATCGCTGAGGCCGGCCACAGGTCTGTGAGTGTGTGTGTGTGTGTGTGTGTGTGTGTGTGAGTGTGAGTGTGTGTGTGTGTGTGAGTGTGTGTGTGTGTGTGAGTGTGTGTGTGTGTGTGAGTGTGTGAGTGTGAGTGTGTGTGTGACAGAGAGAGAGTGTGTGAAGCTATGAGCAGCAGAGGAACGAGGAAACTCATGACTCATCGCTTTTTAGCGTTTATGATTAACAGTTAATTTGGGAGAGTGGCTGCATGTGTGTGTGTGTGTGTGTGTGTGTGTGTGTGTGTGAGACACCTGTAGATGCTGACTGGGCAGCTGGTTAACTGGCAGCACAGTCTGAGTCAGGGCTTTGCACGCGCACACACACACACACACACACACACACACACACACACTGAGCTGTAATCAAATCACATCTTCATCAGCTGTGTGTTTCTGCTGCAGCTCGTCTCGTTAACGAGCCTGAAGATCAGACACAAACCAGCGTTTAGCTCCGCCCACCTCTTCCAGGTTGTGATGTCACACTGATTGACAGGTGATGATCAATGATTTCTCCTCTTTCAGTCTGTTAAACCCTGATTTTATTTTTAATCTGTAATTAATTATTTTTGAGTCCTGAGATATTTCTGCATGTCTCGCTGACTAGTTTTATTATGTTGCTGCTCCTTTTTAATTTCACTTCAATTTAAATTGTATTTTATGTTAGTTTTCACATTTTGAAGACTTCCTGTGTCGCAGTCTGTACGAAGCACGAAGCGATGTAAAGTCTGACACATTAAATACTCACATCTGTTACAAGTACGACCTCGTATTTCTGAAAACAACCTAAAACAGAAATATTGTTATATTGTTTCAGATATCTCTGCTCTTACAACACGGTTGTCTCCGTATCATTCATGTTTGTTTGTGTCTATAAATATGAACAATGATCCATTCTGTTAATGTGTAAACTCAAATATGTGGCAATGACGTGTTTTTGTAGCTAACTGAAGCTAGCATCGCTCTGGTTATCTCACTGAAAGCCTGACAGATTGTTGAATTGTATTTTAGATTAAAGCACAAAATAATCTGCAGGTTCTGATCATCCAGATAATCTCCACAGATGAACTCCACTCTATGATGTTTGAAGTGTAAATTAAATGTGTAACAGTAAAAAGCTAATGCTAGGCTACAAACAGACGACATCACGGTCACATGACTTGAACGTCTCCACCACTGAGCGTCTTACTGCACAATTACTCTCCAGGTTTTCTATAAACTGATCAATGTACGAGTTGTAAAGTCAGAGTCAGAACAGTGTGTAACTAAAGTGGCCTGTAAAGACGGACTAGTGAGCAGATGAGTCTCCGTGTTCGCTGTGAGGACGTTTAATGTCCCCGACGACCTCTGTAGTCTCATTCAGACACTTGTTAGTAACCGCTAACTGTTTTTAACACATGAAGAGCTTCATAATTAAACTGTGGACATTTAATGAAGAGTTTATGTTGCTCTCTCTCTCTGTCTCTCTGGTGTATTTAGGTCCAGAGTACTTCCTGGTATGTCTCTTGTGATAACGGCTCTTGTGTTTCTGCTGATAAGCTCTGCAGAGCCTGGATCATTGTTCTCCATTAATTAGTCTGTACCCCTGCCAGCTGACAGACGAGCAGAGTGAAGAGTGAAGCGTCCAGACTCTGTCAGTACAGCACCTCCTCTCACGTCTTCGTGCCGTTGATGCTCTGATATTAATATTTAATATTTAAAGGTATATTGTGACTCAACTGGTCCAGTGACATGAAAACAGACACACTAACACTGAGTCCAACTTTTCCATTACACTTTAGTGAAATCACACAAATATACAAACTCAGCAGAAGGCAATGGCAATGGTATAAAAACTGACACAGGCTATTACATGAAGAAGATTCATCATCATCATCATCATCATCATTACATTTTAACTCAGCAAAAATAAAAAATAAAAACAAGGCAATGGCAAATGGTATCAAAAAATGGGCCCTGACTACATCCTGGAAAGCACTGCATCAAGGCGACGTGTGTTTCTGCATTCGCAGTGAAAACAAGTTTTTCCAGGCAGAGTGAATGAGCGGCGGCGCCGTGCTGCAGCGGGAGGCGGATCACGAGGCTTCATTAGCGGCGTGGGAGGATCTGAGCGCTGTGATGTCATCGCGTACGTCAGTAGTGGACAAACATCGATGTGGTAAGTCAGCCGAGACGTCTGGTGAGCAGCTTTCTGACGAGAGCGACGAGTCGACGAGCTGCTGAGAATATGAAGCAGTTTTTAAAGGAGCGGGTGTGAAGAGGAGGCGAGGTTTAAAGATTCCTGCAGTAACGTGACGACTACTTCACATTCAACAGAAATAAACTACGGCGAGTAGCTAACGTCACGTTCAGGACACGTGGGAGTTACCGACCCGGCACCACAGTCCAAATAACAAATACAACTGACGGATTTGAATTTGTCTAAGAGCTTCGTTCTGTCGGACTTTGTGTTCAAAGTAAAGTATCACACAGTCTGGTGACCTGAGCGCTCAGCAGCTGGAAACATTTGGATCTTTTCATCTCTACAGTTCATCAGAACCGAGGACGCAGCACTTTGTTTCATTTGCAACAATGAAGGAACCAAACTGTGGATGTTCGTCTGGGTTCATTGTTCTCTCAGATTTCCTCTCAGTCAAACATTTGTGTCTCAACAGCAACAACTCCGAGTCTTCAGGAGAACTCGGGTTCTGAACTGAGCTGGATCCTAACTACGTATTTCCCAGATTGTTCTGAGCGGTTTTGTTACTCACTGAGCAGAAACATCTCATAAAGAAGTCTTTTTAATGTCTTTGACGGCGCTGAAAAGTCGACTGGAGAGCCAGAATCAAAGTTCTGAGGACGTCACTTGGACTTCACTAGTGAATGTTGAAGCTCTCCAGTGGACGCATGTCTCGGATCAGTTCTGGGTCCGGTCAAACGATAAGAGCAGCTGGAGGATCGCCGTCTTCTTCTTCGTCCACTACACGACATCTGTACGTGACGTCACAGCGACTCATCGTATCGTGTTTACAAAGCGCCATGAAGCCTCGCGACCCGACACCTGAAGCGCCGCCTGAATGAACAATCCCATCCTGAACTAAGACACAAGATCCAGTGTGAGCGGTGCTTCTCAACTGGCGGCTCGGGGACCCGAACGAGGCCCGAACAGGAAACAACTTGGCAAGCTCCGGGAGTTTTTGTTGGCATCGTGTTTAAAACCCAAGACTTTGTTCAGGAAAGTGCATACGGATAAAGTTGATTTGAAGGTCCTGATCCGACAGCAGCCGAGAAGCACCGGCTCCGAATAATAATTATTATAATCGTAGTAATAATAATCATATTATGGTACAATAAAGACATCGACCCCCGCTCACGCTCAGCGGGGAGTCCAGTGATTTGCTGTTGCTATGGTACAATGAAGCCCGCTGGGATTGGCTGTCGGCTCGACTCGTCTATCAGTCGGCCAACCGTCTGTCAGGAGTCTGCAGGGGTGGGAGGGGCTTAATGCGGGAGGGGGGGCAGTCGGCTCTGATTGGTTTCCTCTGGGAGATCAGGGCCACTGGTTGTTAACGCGGGGCGGCGCTGTGACCCACTTCTACTGAGACTCTGATCATCAACAGAATGTAACTAAAATATCCAGCGAGTCGGCGCCGGATCACAAAGTCTCGCTTATTTCCAATCAGTGTGGATCAGCGCGGTTTAGCCCCGCCCCCTGCTCCTGGAAACATGGTCTGGATTTTTAAGAGTCAGAAGATTCGAACGACTCCTCCGGCTGTTCGCTGTGTGAGTGAGGCGAGTCAGATGGACGATTCATCGATCCATCTGTCCTCCTCAGTTATTGGACAAAAAGGACAGGTTGGGAAACGACCGACCGGAACCCGTCCGTCATTCGGGATCACAGCTCCGCCTCCACTGATCCGCAGGTTTAATGTGGATTCAACTGAAAGGTTTCGTCTGAAGGTTTTAAGATGAATATAAAATGAAAACTTTGACATTTTATCTGACGCTCTGGTGGAGCGGGTCGGTCACGGGTCGGTTTCACACAGTCGGTGGTCGTTTCTCAGCCTGAACATGGAGGCGTGATTACGTGTGTGTGTGTGTGTGTGTTTGCAGTTAAAGTACGATGTCGAGCTCGTCTCTCTTTAACGCTGTACAAACTGATAAACATGTTCGTCCTCCCACAATAAATAAAACTCATCAGAAAAATAAATTAAAAGAAAGAAAACAATAATCAATAAATATCTCACCGCTGGAGGATGTTAAAACTCTGAGCTGTGTGTGTGTGTGTGTGTGTGTGTGTGTGTGTGTGTGTGTGTGTAGATGGTTGGACACGGCAGCTAAAACCAGGTTTCAGTCCAATCCATGTTTGTTTTGTTTGCTGTTCCAGGAATTAGACCCGGCCCTCCCACCACCCTCCTCAGTCTGTTACCTCCTCCCAGCTGTGTGTGTGCGTGTGTGTGTGCGTGTGTGTGTGTGTGTGTGTGTCACACTGAAACAAACACACACCGCGGTCGCTGCCACAGTGGAAATCATCCAAATGTTGATTTTTTTTAGGGTTTCGTTCTCCTCTGTGTCCTCGTTCACCCTCCTTGCTCTGGCTCTCAGTCCAGGACGGATCCGGAGATGAAAACACGCTCCGTGCTGCCCCCGGTGGCTTGAACCTTCTCTGGATACGTCAGTTTGAAAAAGTTCCAACAGAAACTTTATTAATCGAAATAAACCAAAGTTCCTGATTCTCAAAGCTAGCTCCTCTAGCTAGCTCCTCTAGCTAGCTCGGATGTTGCGTCAGAGCCGAAGAACTGAATTATTAAATTAATTTATTTCAGTCACAGAAAACAATAATCAGAACAAAGCTGAATCTCGGTCCTGATCATCGGTCTGACTCTGATGTGCACTTTTCAGGGGATGTTAACATAAAAACGACTTTGCTAACTGATTGATGAATGTATTACAGATATTTATTAAAAGTTTGATAGCATATTAAGCTAACATTGGTAGCATGCTAGCTGTCTAATTGGCTCCAAAAACAGCTCCTCACTCACTGGCATGAATTACTGGTCCTGTGTGTCTGAAACGCTTCTCGTGGACGTAGAAACAGAAATTAGCTTCTCTCTTGTGTTTGCGTTGCATCAGTGAAGAAATGCACGTCACTGTGTTGAACACTAGGGGGCATAAGACTGTAGAAACGAGGCGTACGGGTTTTGTGGATCTCATAGAAACTAATCGTGATTTGATCTGAGGTTTTAATCGTTTCAACAACGAACGCTGTGGGTTTCTTCTGGAGGACAGGTTCAGTATTTGATGCTCGCTTCAGTACAGTTTTTGATATTCAGTGATACAAAAGGCACTTTGTCTGGCAGCAGAGACGATCGTCCACTGCCGATCAAAACTCCATCAGCCTGCTTTATGTCATCGGGCCACCAGGAGCAGCGCTCACGTCGCAGAGCGAGGGAGGACAGCTTTGATTTTACAGAAGTCATCTCGACACCACAGGGAGGAGCTCCACAACATGAAGAAAAGCTCCAGACGGGACGACGTTATCGGCACCATTCATCTGATAAATGAGAATACTAGCAAACATCATACACGTGGACAGGTGTGCTCACGGCCTCACCTTCACCTGAGACCCGTCGTCACAGCGTCCTGATGTTTGAGTCGAGTTAAACATGATCAGTGTTTCTTTGTCCTGCCTCGTGTTGTTTCTGACTTTTCTTTCACTTCTTTCTGTGCTGAATTTGATTAACGCCTGAAATGTTCAGTTTCCTTCATCCAGGACCGTGCTCAGCGGTCCAACAGTCCTGGATCAGAACTGAATCTCCTCCTCTTCCTCTTCCTCTTCCTCTCTGCACTGGGAGTGTTTCCTCCTCCTCTCACAGACCTTTTCTTCCCTCAGCTGGTTTGATGGATGACGTTGCCTCCGTCTTTTTCTCCCTGATCAGTATTCTCCGTCTCGCCTGCTCTCAGTATTCAAGCAGAGTCTCCTCCTCCTCCTCCTCCTCCTCCTCCTCTTCTTCTTCTTCTACTTCAGCATACAAAAACAGATTCTGACCTCCTCTTTCATCCTGATCCTCTAACATTTATTTATCCTCTCTGCATTTAAAGAACATCAGGTTTCCTCTTCTTCATCTCTTTGCTTGACGGACCCTCCTCGTTTCTCTTCCTCTTCCTCACTCCTCAGCATGCAGCGAGCGTTTCCTCCTCTACACTGTCTATGCATCATCCCTTTCCCTGCCTTTACATTCTCCTCTAGGGATTCGCTCACGTCTCCTCCTCCTCCTCCTCCTCCTCCTCCTCCTCAGCATGCTGACAGAAACTCCTCTCTTCCTGTAAACTCCCATCTTATCTCACTGGTGAAAAAAAAAAGGTAAATTCTGGTCAAAATGGCGACGAGGACACAATTAAAGAGGACGCGGTTCATTTTAACTCGATTTATGTTTTTATCGCTGACTTTGAGTTTAAAGGGCGATCAAAGATCTGATCAGAGGTCTGATCGGATCTTTGATCAGAGATGTGAGGAGTGTTGAGATACCGATCGGCCGATTTACACGGTGCCACGCTAAAGAAAAAGATTTTTAATTGAGCTGCAGATACGATCAGTGATTTAACGGTTGAGTTTCCACCGCAGCAGCAGCGTGCGCACACACACACACGCACGCACACACACACACACACACACACACACACACACACACACACACACACGCACACACGCACACACACACACGTTGGATGAACAGTGGTATGTGTATGGTAGTGGCTTCCCTCCCTGTTCTATAATTAATCATCTAAAAGGCAGTCTTTCATCAGGACCCTTCCTCCTCCTCCTCTTCCTCCTCCTCTTCCTCCTCCTCTTCCTCTTCCTCTTCCTCCTCCTCCTCCTCTTCCTCCTCTTGGGTCCTTTTGGCCCCAAAGACTCAAACGACAGTGAAACAACAGCAAGAAAATAAAAAGGTGCTTCGTAGCTTTATGGCATCACAGAGAGCCAAAAGAGAGACGCTCCAGCTGTGGCAGAACATTTCCACACCTGACAGCGGGCCGACGGACCTGAAGGTGTTTTAAACACGTTAACTGAAGATGGTTCCGGTCCACGTCCCATCATACAGGAGGAAACAGAAGGTGCAGTATCTAAGACATGGCCGCTAACTGCTGCTAACTGTAGCTGCCGTCGGCTCAGTTAGCTGTGCAGCTAGCAGTCATATCAGCTGACTCTGCCGGGACCGGGAGGTCCGAGCACCAGGGAAGTGTTAGTGTTGACTATTGGACTCATCTCGTCAGGTACAAAATGACTAGGGGCTGACGTCTGACAGAAACATCCAAACTGTTATTTCTTCATATTTTCTTAGTGTTTTAAACTAAAACTCTTACATATTGCACCTGTGCACAGAACTTTTGTTTTGATAAAATATCACCGTTAAACTTTAATTTTGACCCACAACCGACTTCAGAACAACATGATCCGACTGTGCAGACTGAAAATGTTCTACCACAGAAAGAAAGAGGCGTATGGGGGCGTGAGGGGTGCAGCTCTGCCACCTCCGTCCAAGATTTACCCATCGTTCACACGGAGGATGAGAGCGTTTCACACTGGCTTCAGTTCTTTTAGTTTTTTGTTGACCAGCATCAACGGAGTTGGTGTTAATTTTTGAAGAAGACCATCCAGGTGGAGGTCCAACTCCTCCGTCTGCACCTGAGGTCAGGAGGCAGACTGATATATTTGGATTTTAAGACTGAGCCGGCAGTGTGAAAGCTCCTTCATTCTCCTTTAGGTTGTACAAGAGCTCATCAAGGTAAAGACTCCATCTGAAGCTACACATGCAACAATTTAACCCCTGCTAACACCACCCAAACCTCCGGGCCGCCCTCCATCTCACACACCTCCTCCGGTTCTGTTCAAACATCCAGTTTGGCAAAAAAGTGCCAAAAGGTTCCTGTTTGTTTTTCCACCTTCGACACACAGAGCTGAGATTCAGTTCAGTTCAGTTCAGCTCCTGCAGGTTCAAAGCAGAAGAGATTCGTTCAGTCCGGTTTACTCCGGTCCGATCCGGTTTACTCCGGTCCGATCCGGTGGTGTGAGGACGGGGTCGGTTTGGTCTCAGTCCGATCCGTCGCCCCGTCTCTTGGCTCTCTCTCTCCGTCTCCTCACACTGATGTAGCATAATGTTCAGCTTTATACAAGTTCAGCTCCTTAAAATCCAAACTGTCAAATCCACAAAGTTCTTGTTACATGTTAACATTTCAATATTTCTTTTTTTCCTTTCTTTTTGTTTTCTTTTTTTACTTTTATACTTTAATCATCATCATTATTATTATCTTTCTTTTTTGTTGTTTACAATTATGGCCACAAGTCTGAAAAGTTCTTGAGTCCCGTCCGGTCACAACTCAATTCCAGGTTGTTTTTGATCCGGGTTTGGTCCAAGTCCGGTCCAGTTCTGACACGATCCGGTCCGGTCTTTACATGGCACTGGGCTTGTAGCTCTGCACAGTATTTCCCCCTGGGCACGGTTAGCATGGCGCTGTAAAGCATGGCTGTATGTGGGCGTATGTGCAAGGTCCGACGATAAAGCGATCTGCACCAACCAGTTCAAAGTTTACCAACTGGTGCTGAATCCAGAACTCCGTCTCCCGGGTCGTTCTGGTCCTGAAAAATGCCGGTCAGTCCAATTTCTGAAGCTCTTCACTTCCTGAAAAAGGAGCGAGTCAACCTGCTTATTTACAGACCTCGCCTGTGTGCCTGTGCTGGAATGTATTAAAAACTTAATTCTGGATTCATTTCTGTTTGACGAGTCACGATTCTGGCGAATTCCACAGTCTTGATTGGTCGGGCAGTACATTACTAAAGAGTCTTCCTGGCCAATAAGATGGCCAGAGGCCAGCATGACTGACCAATGACGGAGCAGGGTCGAGGGGGAAGAGGAGAATAAAAAGTGGGGTGAAGAAGAAACGAGGAAGGACAGAAAGGAGAAGACAGAGAAGGAGACAAAATGGGTAAAGCAAAGTAGGAGGTGAAAGTCTGAGGATGGAGGGGAAGGAGAAGATGGTGGGAGGAGACGGGTTAATGGACACAGGTTCTGGTCGGTCAGTAGGCATCAGGCTCAGTGTGCTGTGGTACAGAGTGATTGTCCAGAGAAAAAACATCGAGTGGTTATTTAAAACAGCAACTTCGAAACTTCTAGATCCTGCCGAGGCTCGAACAGTCCGGGGTCAAGTCAAATTCCACGTCTTCCGAGACAAAGCACCGACTTCAAGGAAAAGTCAAGTCATCAGTTTTTGCGACATCGGTTTTTTTGTTCCTGTCTCCTTCGTTAAAGCTTGAAACGACCTCCTGAATCCTTTGCACACTCGTTCGAGATTGACTTTGACGCTTTCTTCCTTAAAGCTTGACCTGAACTTCTTACAGTGAATCCTTCAGTACAAGGCAAAGGACTCAAGGCGAGGCCCAAGATAACGACATCAGCGACGTGACCTTTTGAGATTCAGCCCGGATTCATCCCGACTATAATGAGGCTCTCAAGGTAAGGTCAAGCCTGTTGTGGTTTTACTGTGACCCTCTGACCATCAGCTTCGTTTCTTGATCCTTCGGACAAGAACGAGTCCGCAGCTTTGACGGGAACTTGACTTGACCTTTTGCTCTCCAACGCAGCATCTTCACAGCTCCAAACCAGCTGTGAGTCCTGAAGTCAGGTCGATCCACATCCATTGTTTGGTGAAACCTGACTCAGTCTTCAGCCTCGTCTCCACAGCCACGCCCCCCCGTTTTGATCCCTGCTTACACCTGCAGTGAGCTTAAATCCAAATCCAAACCGAAAATGACTCCACTCCAGGTTGAAGTCGGGTTGTAAATGTATCCAAATCGGTTTGGAAACTGATTTTCTGCCCCAAATCCCACCAAACGGAGGTAGTCGGGGTCCCAGCCAGTCAGTCAATCAGTCTTCAAATCAATCAATCAATCAACTGACACATAAATTGGTGATGGATTGATTGTTAACGGCCGGAGCTGTGGCTGTCGGTTCGGTCCAACACTGAGAAGTTCAGCTGACTGTTCAAACAGTTCAGAAAAACAAAATGCCCTCACTTCCCCCTCCCCCATTCTTCCTCCCCATCCCCCCATCGGTCCATCAGTCCAGCCCGTCCTTCTCCTCCTCTCAGCTGCTTCCAGACATCAGGTTGATGGCTTGCTCCAGTTTGTGCCTCAGTTTGTGTTTGCGACAGTACCCATCTCGATCCAACGCCGTCAGGATCTGCAGCGACAGAGGACGGAAATCACATCAGACTTACACGGGTATGACATCGTTTAATCAATTCATCAAGATCACTGATCAATTAGACACATCGTTTGTTCCAGAGCTGATGATGGAAGTAGTTAAGGAGTGAGACCTCTCCCTTTTTTCAGCACCAAACGGACATTGGGCTACGATCCGGTCCTGACACGGAGGCCAGTTAGTGTTTAGTCTTTACTATCTTTTACTTCAGTTTCTCTTTCAAGTTCAACACAGAACGATGTTCGAGCTGCTTGAACAGAGACGGATGGAAAAGTATCAGCGAGCGGCGTCTTTAACCTCAACGCTCGACACAACGCCACGTCTCCCCCCGGGTGTTGTAGACGAGACCCCGCCCCCTCACCTCTTCCTTGTACTTGTTGATGTAGAAGTAGAGCTCACTGAGCGCGCTCAGTGTGTTGAATTCGTTGCCGTGGAGACGGGACTGTTCCACCAGGTAGGCGTCCATGTCCTGATCGCTGATGCTGGGCATCTTGGAGATATCCCTGTAGTACCTGCAGGACACGCACACACACACACACACACACACACACACACACACACACACACACACACACACACACACACACAGTAGTGTTTAACTTCTTACTTCTACCTCTGTGTAGCTTCCCATGTGTGACAGCGTAGCTGAAGCAACATTCACATAAACTTCTGAGATCGGGAGCGTACGACTTCCCCAGTTCTGCTTCTGACCACATCATCTGATTTATTCTGTATAAAAGGAACTCACACACAAATACACACACTTTGCAAATAAACTCATTCGAACCTACAAGCTGCCGTAAGAACCGTAAAGTTGATTGCAAATTGATTAGAGACATAAAAGCAGCTTGTGAGTTTGAATTAAATGTTTACATGCATGTGAGACAAAGTTTGAAGTTCTACATTTAGTGCAAGTAAAGAGACAAAAGAGTAAAAAAGAGTTTTAAAGTAAAAGTCTAAATAACCTGGGGGTAAAGAAAAGAGGAGGCTGTGAGACAAGTCAACTTATAAATGTTAGAGAATCAACTCATTACACTCGTACGCAGGGCTGCGACTAACGATTGTTTTTATTCTTGATTAATCTGTTATCGGTTATTTTCTCGATTTGGTCTATAAAATGTCACAAATGTTAAAACATTTCAATCAGTGTTTCGTCCTCAACTGTCTTGTTTTGTCAGAGATATTCAGTTTAATGTCACAGAGGAGGAAAGAAACCAGAAAATACTCACATTTAACGAGCAACAAAATAGTTGCTGATTAATTTAATAGTTGACAACTAATTGATTAATTGTTGCAGCTCTACTAGTTACTACTCAACACTGCTGTTGTTGTTGTTATGTTTTGCAGTATTTAAGCTAGTTAGCATGTTCGCTACCTCTCCACCCAACTCTTGTAGTTGGGGATGTCTTTAGCGTAGAGCAGCTTGTTGGACGGAGAGTCTTTGCCGAGCCGATGTTCGGACGTCGAGCAGGAGTCCATGAAGGTCTGAGCGACGACGGACAGGCAGGCGTCGGTGATGCTGCTCTTATGGATGTCGAACACAAACTGAGGATTTTTTATGACGTTCACCCAGAACCTGAGAGGAAGGCTGCAGACACAGAGAACAGACGTGTCACATCTTCAGACTGCTTTGTGCATGATTTCGTGATGAAGTCTTGATGCTTCTCTCACCAGTTGCTCTTCCAGGTGTGTCGGACATCCGGGTCGCTGATCTGCCGTTTGTCAGCCTGCTCGTCCAGGAAGTCGAACATGTATTTGATAGCCAATGGGAGAGCAGAGCCTCGGTGGGCGGTGCTAAACACCGTCTCGAACAGGTCGTCCACGAACTTCTGCAGCGTTCCCTGGTGGTGGGAGGACCAAAGCATGTGATAGAAATGTTTAGCAGCCATAACTCAAAAAACCTTGAACAAAAAATGCCTTTATGGATGAACTGTCCTTCAGCCCAACACTCTGGTCCACACTTAAATCCCTCGACAGTTACAGGATGGATCGTCAGGACGTGTGTTACCTTGGTAGCCAGCAGTCTGGTCAGGTAGATCTCAGAAACCATCTTGCTGCCTCGGTCTCCTTCTCTCTGATCGCTGTGCTCGTGATTCTTCACCAGGTGCCACAGTTTAGTTCCTGAGAGCAGAAGACACACAGACAGTAAAGTACACACAGTACACTATATACTACTCACAACTACTACAGCTGCTACTGCTACAGCACCTGTCTCCTGGTCCGGGGTGATCATTGGAGCTCTGGATCGTAGACTGTCTGGACTGCTGGACGTTCGAAGTAACGACTCTGAAGACACAAAGAGAGACGTCAGTAAGATTTAATGTGTGTGTGTGTGTGTGTGTGTGTGTGTGTGTGTGTGTGTGTGTGTCTGCGTACCGTATCTGCTCAGTGATCTGGTGAAGGTGAAGGAGTTGGCGATGTTGTAGGCAGAAACCTGCTTCTGGACCAGCGCCACCAGGGAGCCGTCCGTTACCTAGCAACACACAGCAACACATCCGTCAATCAGCCGACTAATTATCCATTCAGTCGATTCTTATCAGGTCCACGATCTGAATACGCTCCACATGTGTCACAGCCGGGCCTGATAAAGAACCAGGACTCGGTCAGGGAGCTCGGACTGAGGCTGACGCTGCAGGATCTGTCAGCGTCGTCACGTTTTGAGCTGCTTTAAAAAACAGTCTGACATCAGGAGGACGAGCGGCCGCAGCCTCGTGCAGACGCAGCGTTCAGTCGCTCCTTCAGATATTTTTCAGCTCCTGTTGCTGAAACGTGTTCGGCCCGTGACAGAAACAGTTTCATCAGCACTGGAGAAACAAAGAGCTGCTTTTGGATAAAGAGCAGCGGACTCACAGCCCACGATCCCTTCGACCATCCAACCCTCCTAACATCACTGATGCTCACACACAGCCTAAGATGATGGACGGTGTTTACCTGGTGTCCAAATGTGAAGATGAAATGTTACATCAGCATCTTGTTGCAGCTGTTTACAGTCACTACAGAATGAGTTCCTGGGTGTTTACATGTTATTACAGCCCTGTGTAGTGAAACGACACATCCTGCTTCCAGCTCCTTTCAGATAATCCCATCGGGGTGAAGGTTCAGAGTCTCCTGTGCACCGAGGTGCGTTTTTAAAAAAAATAATGTATCCCCAGTGCTCCTGCAGCTCAACAACAGCTAAAGATGAACCTGTGGCCTCACCGAGCTGAGCCAGCATATCGCACTTTATGTTCGGTATTAATTAGAAGATTTGCTGCACGTAGTGTTTTTTCTTTATGTTCGTTAGATGTTCTCATGGAACAGAAGACGTTAATTGTCCAGCTGGAGCAGAAACAAGACACATGAGTAAAACAGATCTCTCAACATCACGCTCACAGAGTCCAGCTGACACGCTCATATTAAGTTTACGGTGATTGGTCGACTACATTAATTGCATTTGGGATTAACGAGCCCCTGTAGATATTTTTCTGCACTGTGTTTATATTTACTGTATGTATTTTTATGCGAGCCATGCACTGGCAAAATAGAGTTTCATTATTTCATGCGTTAATGGACAATAAAGTTTTTGAATCTTGGATTCTTGAACCCTGAACCTGGATCAGGACCGGTCTGCAGCCGGGACTTTAGAAATACTGATGTCATTCTTTAAACTTTATTTTCTGTGAACTTGATTCAAAACTTTACTGTTAAAAACAGAAATATACCTGATCTGTACTCTGAAGAGGTAAATACAGATTCATGACCAACAGGATTAAACACTGGAGACATTAGTTCAGATGATTGATCACCAAGTTTACGCCTTAAAAACTGACTGTGGTGTGTGTGTGTGTGTGTGTGTGTGTGTGTGTGTGTGTGTGTGTGTGTGTGTGTGTGTACCTGGTAGTGTGCCAGTGTGTTCAGCCTCTTCCAGTCGCTCTCGATCTTGGTGGTCACGTCTTCGTCCTGCAGGATGATCCGGGTCAGTCGGCCCTGACGCCACTCTGACAACACAAACACAAAGAGGCGCTCAGCCTGTTTCTCAGCTGCACTCTGTGTACTGAGAATAAGCTAATATTAGCATGCTAACATGCTAAACTAAGATAGCAAACACTACAGCTGCTAATTACATGTAGCATGTTAGCATCGTCACTGTGAGCTGTAGACTCCTCCACACCAACAACCATCACTGTATTAAACTATGAGACTCAGGATGCGTCCACGCTGAGATACAGCGTTTCATTTACAGCCTAACTAATGTTATATAATCGTCAGTAAAATGTAAAAACATCCAAGACTGAGTTAATACATCAGACTGTCTGAAATGTCTTTAATTCCATTAATCAGATTACATAACAGAGGTCGACTACAGTTAGAAAATGGTGTCACAATCAGTCCTGCTGCATTATTTTAATGTCTAATTGATGTAAATCTGTAAACTCAGATTATTCTGAATGTCAGTTTTCTATCGTTCATCAAGTCGCTCGCTGATCGTACGGTTTCGTTCACTGTCGTCTTTACGTTGACCGGAGGAACAACAAGAACTTTTTACTGCGTTTGCACCACAAGAACCGAACGATCGCAGTTACTGGAAACTGTGTTGAGGGACTTTTTCAGCTCCAACGTCAGAGTAGCTCTGAAGCACCAGAGGTGCTTTGACTGACGGACGCCATTTTTAAAAACCCGTCAGCTGCTTGAACACAAAAACAAACGACAGCTTGTAAAGAAAAAGCCAGCTGACTTCAGGGTTTCTATTGGTGGAGCGACTGCTAACAGAAGAAACACCCCTGAAGATGTTTTAGTTCCTGCAGGACGCCACAGTTCATCTGAGGGCGTCTCCAGAACTGTCAGGTGATTTGAAAAAGTTGGAGATAAATAAAACCAGAATGTGGTCACTTCCAAACCACCCGTGTTCACCGAGTCCATGAAGTGATCGCCGTGGTGAACACCTGTGGCTCTGACAGCACAGACGCTGTAGCAGCAGCAGACTGAACGACTTGATGCTTCAGTCGAGCTCACACACTGCCGACGTCTTCATTAACTGATGAGCTCATAATGCTCTCACACACTGTAGTATATTTAGATTAATCCGCCGCTGAAAATAGTCCCCGACACAGTCACTGTGCAGCCTGACAGAGTCGTGTGTGTGATGTGAACAGTTACCGAGGTCCATGTCGTCGGCCTGAGGTCTCTGAGAGAACGGGATCCCTTTATAGACGGCGTCCAGCAGCTTGTCTTTGACCTGAGTCACTGTGTCGCAGTTCAACACCTTCACCGGCACCTCCGTCCCTGCCTCGCCCTCCGGAGGGATACACATCAGAGTCTGAGAGAGAGAGAGAGAGAGAGAGAGAGAGAGACAGAATTAATGTAAATCAATCTTGGTGTTGTGTTTGTGTTGTTACTTGTTGTGTTCTGTCCGAGTGTTTGGACGAGTTGTGTTTTGATGCTTTGGCAACATTGTTGTTAAACTTTCATGCCAATAAAGCTCCTTTGAACTGAATTGAATTGAACTGAACTGAGAGTCATCTGTCTGAACTTGATTACACTGTGTGTCAATGTGTGTGTGTCAATGTGTGTGTGTGTGTGTGTGTGTGTGTTGTCTGCCATGACACAACCAAACCAGGAAGAGGCATAATTTTCCCCGGTCACTATCCTCAGTGGAATAAAGAAACCGAGGCGAACCAAGAGTGAACGGACGGACGACCTCCACAAAATGTTTCTTCTTTCATAAATTGAGTGTAAATGGTGAAATCAGTGTAAACAGTGGGTTCAAACAGCTGCTAAATGTTGGCAGGTCAGACTTTAGCACTTTAGACACAGAAGCAGACAGGCTGGTGCAGCCATGCTGCCACAAACTGACACTTTTTACAAGGAAACACACAACTTACTGTTTTCATTTAATGCTGAATTTACAAGAAGGAGACAATGATTCAGAATCTGTCAGAGACAGAGTTTCACTACGTTATAAAGTTTGTTTAACTCAACAACTCTTAAATCACCACATTTGTTAAGGGAGTCTGGTGATGATGTGTTACTGGTTCAGTGGTTGGATCAGTTCAAACAGCTGCAGGTTCACAGAGACCAAACATGTCATTTACACTACTGTGTGTGTGTGTGTGTGTGTGTGTGTGTGTGTGTGTGTGTGTGTGTGTGTGTGTATTACCAGCTGTTTGTAGTCGATCTGCTGTCTGATGAGTTTGTCTTCGCTCAGAGAGTAGCGAGCTTCTCCGGTGATGGCGTCGATCGGCCCTTTCTCCATCTGCTGCTTTATGGCACAGTACAGCATGAAGAGAGGCTCACCTGCACACTCCTGACAGACAGACAGGTAGACAGACAGACAGGCAGAGAGACAGAGAGACAGACAGACAGACAGTCAGTCCTCCAGGTCAGATCTGAATCCTTCATTAACACAGTTTAATCCTGAAAACTCATCAGCAGCAGGATTTAACCAATCCCCTTCATTTCCCATGAATAAATCAACAGCAGCCCTGATCTGATTGGTCACAGTCAGACTGAAGAGGAAGAGCTTAACGAGGTCATTTAGAGCGACGAGGAAGGAAGGAATGAAGGAGGGATGATGAGGTTACCTTGAGGAATCGATGCAGCAGGAAGGTGAACCAGTTTGTCAGCATCTTCTCAGCGACAGACTCCGTCCTGAACACACACACACACACACACACACACACACACACACACACACACACCACAGGGGTTGAAGGTCAGAGGTCAGGTGTTTGTCCTGCTGAGTTCAGTCCAGGTTATTCTGGTCTCTATCTGTGGACGTACTGACCTCCTCAGCAGCAGTTTGGGATGGTTCCTGTTCTCCAGGTTCTTCTCGATCAGGTCGGCCAGCAGCTGTTTTAACACCACAGTAGCGTACTCCATACGACCCTGAAGACACAGGTGTTAGAGGACTCATGTTTACCTGCTGTCAGCCAGCTGATAACACCTGCACACATGTGAAACAGCTACAGCAGGTCGCAGAGTCAAACCTCTTCTGTTTTAATTAGTTTATGATGAAAAACATTCTTCGTTACGGACGATTATATCAGTTTAACAGTCTGAGTGAAAAGCTGTGTGTTTATCTTTAATGACAGCATGCACTTCAGCTGCATGGACTCCACAAGTTGTGTAAAACCTGCTGAAATAACTATTTTCCCTTGTAACTCGACTGTCAGATGAACCTGGGATCTTCAATCAGAACCATTTAAATCAG
>NC_133221.1:889471-891971 GCF_040436345.1 Pagrus major
ACAAAGGACTTTGAAAAAAAGAACTGGGAGGGAGTGAAGGAGAAAGTGTGTGCCCGGTTGTCTAAATGGAAATGGTTGCTACCCCAGCTGTCGTATAGGGGAAGAGTTCTGGTTGCCAATGGCTTGGTCGCTTCGACTCTGTGGCACAAACTAATGGCTCTGACCCCACCGATAAACCTGATGGACGAAATCCAACGTGCCATCCTGGACTTCTTCTGGTCTGGGAAGCACTGGGTGCGGGCAGCAGCCCTTTATCTGCCTGTGGCCGAAGGAGGACAGGGCCTCGTCAACATCAGGGCAAAAGTTGCGTCTTTCAGACTTCGGACTGCTCAAACACTTTTGTACAACTGCACCCCAAGCTGGTGTGCCACAGCTCACCTGCTGCTGAGGAGAGCTGGGCGTCTGGGATACGACAAGCAACTTTTTCTGTTGCAGCTTGAGGACGTGGACATCAGCGGACTAACACCCTTCTACACCTCCATTCTGCAGGCTTGGCAGATTTTTAAGATCACGCGCAACAAGAAGGAGACTCAGGGCATGTGGTTGTTTGAGGAACCCTTGTTCTTCAGCGACATGCTAAAGAGTCAGACGTTGCAATCTGCCAGCCTGCGAAACAAACTCAGAGTGGCCGGCTGCACCAAACTGGGTCATCTCATGAAGATGACAGCAACATCTGTCGACGCGCTGAGGGACAGCAGCAACATCACCTCCAGCAGGATAACCAACAGAGTGCTGGAGGAAGTCTGTGCCGCCCTGCCACCACCTCTGAGAACATTTGTGGAAGACCGTCAGAACCTTGAACGGTGGTGTGAGGAGGGTGAACATGGCTTTCCATCTGTGTCCATCACCCCGGCTCTGGGGGAGTGGCAGCAGGGAGGAGGACAGTTGCTGTCTTTTGAAACTCCTCGGCTGGACAAGTTTCAGCACGCAGGAACAAAAGACCTCTATCAGGCCTGTGTGAAGGTTCTTAACCTGAGCACCTTGGCAGGAGTGAGGGAGTCGAAGTGGGCCGAGTTTTTGGGTCCAGACTTTTCCCCGAAAGGCCGTTGGCGGTCCCTGTACAAGCTGCCCGTTGAAAAGCGGACAGCAGACCTCCAGTGGAGGATTGTACATGGGGCTATAGCTACAAACAGATACAGAGCACACCTTGATCCTGAGCTGAGGGAGGGCTGTGGGTTCTGCACACAACCAGAAACACTTGGGCATCTGTTTGTTGAGTGTCCTCGACTCACTGAAATGTTCCATCTTTTAAAAAGGTGGGTTGAGGGACTGGGGGAGGTTTTCAGTTTTGTTTTGTTTATCTTTGGACCCAAGTATTGCGCAAAAAGAAAGACTGTGCACACCCTGGTGAACTTTCTAAGTGCATCTGCTAAGCTAGCCATCTGGCTGACTCGCAGGAACCTTGCTCAGGGCGTCGGCAGTGTGGAGCTGCTGCCGGTTTTTAAAGGTTTGGTGAAGGCCAGACTGCAGGTCGAACATGCATATTTTAAAATGGTGGACAATACTCTGGCTTTCAGTCAGACCTGGGCTGTGGGCGGAGTTCTCTGCTCGGTGGGCGGGGACGGGGAGTTAATCATCTATTTCTAAAACTTTTCTGTTGTAGTCTCAAATGATGAGACAGTGATATGTTTCTCCTGACAACTGAAAATAAAGGGACTTTGAAAACCAAACCAAACCTCTCCTCTCCTCTCCTCTCTCCTCTCCTCCCCTTGTCTCCTCTCCTCTCCTCTCCTCTCCTCTCCCCTCCTCTCCTCTCCTCTCCTCTCTCCTCTCCTCCCCTTGTCTCCTCTCCTCTCCTCTCCTCTCCTCTCCTCTCTCCTCTCCTCCCCTTGTCTCCTCTCCTCTCCTCTCCTCTCCTCTCCTCTCCTCTCCTCTCCTCTCCTCTCCTCTCCTCTCCTCTCCTTGTCTCCTCCCCTTGTCTCCTCTCCTCCTCCCCTTGGTGACAGTGGAAAAAAAGAGGGCGGGGCTAAGACTCCATCACTCACCAGGACTCGCTGTTCTCCGGTGAGATCCGGCGAATCACAGAGCAGCTGGTTCTCTGACACGGTCAGCAGGCAGGGAGACTCTCCGATCAGAACCGTGTAGTTCAGACGGTTGTTGCCCGGCGCCGGAGGGATCAGGTTCTTACCCTGAAACAGCAGTACAAGTACTCGCATCATGTACTTCAGTTAAAGTAGTAATACTGCAATGTAGAACAAGTACAGTCCTGCCAAGTACCACAACTAAAAGTACTCATTATGCCAGTACTGTACTTAGTTACTTCACCTGTTCAGCCCACCTACAGTTTACAGACTGAGAAGACTGCGTCTGTGTGAGTCTCTTCTTCTTCTCTACTTCCTGTCTGTTTATCTCACCTTGAGGATGATGGGTGACCCTGGTTTGACCTCCAGGATCCCAGAATTCCCCAGGGGGTCAAAGGTCGGGTTGGGGTAGTGAGTGAAGGGGGTGGAGTTCAGGACCAGCAGAGAGGAGACCTGGACGGGACCAGAACATCTATATC
>NC_133221.1:899471-906971 GCF_040436345.1 Pagrus major
GATATTCATCCTTAACAACAGACTGTGCAATAAGTTCTGCAGATGCACCGGGTCGTCCTCTCTGTGAGCGACGTTACAGACTGAATCACTGTGATGTCACAACGTCCGGGTGAACAGCTAACGGTTGATTAGCACATTAGCTGTAACTGTAATGTTTAAAGATCTCTGGTTAAACTCAGTGGTCCGACCTGTCTGACGTTCCCGCTGTGATTATTTTATGTTGTGTTGTTTGCCGTGATATCGACACACACGACACAATCTCACGCTACAAACTGTGATTTTCTTCAGTCTGGTTCACTCTTTAAATTAGGTCTCCAGTCGAAGTGCTGAAATGAGATGTTAAAGCATCAAACGTGCACTTTAGATGCAAACAGTTTGAGATGACATCATGACAGAAGACAGTTAGCTTGTATGTAAGCTAACACGTGAGTCAGAGATTTTCTACCTGGAAGTTATTGTAAACAAAAATGATGATTGAGTAGAGCGATGAACTCATTTTAATCAGTAATTTATTTCTCTGACGGGTGAATCCAGAGATCCTGTCCTACTATTCTATGGTTTTATTAATATTCTGTCATGTGCTAATAAAATGAATCAGAATACAGTTTTAAGATACAGAAACGATCTAACTGCTCCCCGTCCTGTCTCAGCTCAGCGCCGCCTGTCAGCCTCCCTCTGGTGCCGATCAGCTGTTTGGACCTGTTGTGATGTGATTGTGTGTTTTGTGTCTCTTCTCTTGTTGCTCTCTGAAATTCGCTGTGAAATATTTCCCCCTCCGGGACAATAAACTTAATTCTGCTCCTTTTCTTTCTCCTGGTCGACGCGTCTCTTCCCGGTGCTGTCGGGTCGCTCTCTCTCTCTCCTGCTGGCTCTTAATGTCACACGGCTGCTGGACGCTGTGGATCCGCCGTCCCCATGGTAACCCCTGCCCAGTCGCTAGGCCTGTCGCTATGGGGTCAGAGGTGCCTGGCAACAGCGGCGGCAGGAGTGAGTGTGTGTGTGTGTGAGTGTGTGTGTGTGAGTGTGTGAGTGTGTGTGTGAGTGTGTGAGTGTGTGTGTGAGTGTGTGTGTGTGTGTGTGTGTCTGTGTGAGTGTGTGTGTGAGTGTGTGTGTGAGTGTGAGTGTGAGTGTGTGTGTGAGTGTGTGTGTGTGTGTGTGTGTGAGTGAGTGTGAGTGTGTGTTCACATTCAGTCTGTAAGAGCTGCAGACTGTCAGCTAACTGTATCAGCAGCAGGCGATGGTGACGTGACCGCTCTGAACTACTGCTGAATGGAAACTGGTAGATAATCAAGATTATAATGATAATATTATGAAATAATTCATAATTATATTTTTGGCATTTGGTTTATTTCACTTGATGAACTGACTGTTTGTCAGATTACGAGGAGCAGGTCGGAGAAACAGCAGCTGCTGGAGCGTTCGGTGCCTCAAGTGTCCTGACGGACTGATCTGTTACTCCATGCTAAGTGACTGCTGCTGTTAGCTAGTTAGCTCAGTTAGCCATGCAGCTAGCATTCCTGTTAGCTAGCTCTAGGAGCGAAGAAGCCTATCAGGCCCGTGGTGGGGGTACCCAGTCGGGAATGTTGCCCAGAAGCAGTGCCAGTGAACAAGGCCGGACCAGAACCGAACACAGCCTCCAAGACTGAAGGAGGCCAGTTTGAGGACGGGGAACATCGAGAGCGTCAGAGCAGTTTTTACACCTCTACAGGTGACGGCAGAGGATTAAAGTTTGTTTTTAACTACTTAAATTCATTTGTCGGCTCTTCGTCCATCACGTCCGCCAGTCTCTCTTTACCCATCATCAGCATCACTTTCTCTTTACAGGAGGAATAAAATCCTGCTCAGTCTACATTTAAATCTGAAATGTATTCATGCTGCGTTCACATCAGACGGGTTGAATCATGTTTCACATTCATCTCTGCTTCAGGTGTTCGATCACAAACGTCGCTGTGACATGAACGTGTTGACTGGAGGGAAAATATGGAGGATGATGTTTTTATAATCCATGGAGTCGCTTATGAGCAAAAAAACATTAACTTTCATTCTCTTGTTTTGATCGGCTCTTTATACTATAAACTATATGTTGTACATAATTCTATTTTAAATTCTATGTTATAGTATTTTTGTTGCCTCATATGTTGAATATTTCGTCTGTTTTGATCACCAGAGCAAATTCATTGGACGTGAAAACAAGATTTGCTCCCAAAAACAAAGCTAAGCACAGAAACTGAACTATAACTGTAATATAAATAAATAAGATGAATAAATAAAGAGATGAATAACTGAACCCGGAGCTGGAGGACAGTCACAACCGAGCTGAAATAAACCTGAAGATAATTAGACTCAATTCAAAATGTGACTCTGAACAGACTCGACAGAGAGAACAGCTGGACGATAAAACATTATTCTCCATTTATATTCACGAACAGGAAACAGGAAAGAAAAAAAATATGGAGGAGAGGCGATATCGGAGGGATGAGAGAGGAAAGAAAGTAAAAATGACTGAGCGATGGATGAAGAGAAGGAGGAAGAGAAAACATGAGCATTAACCATCGTCTGTCTGTTCACATCCAGCTCTCATCTATCAGCTCTCTGCTGCCACACGTCAACTTCATCACACGATCATCCATCCAGGTGAGTCGACGCGACGCGACGTGAAGAAACGACGTCTAACATCTCCAGCGACTGAGTGACGGGAACAGAAACAGTCCAGTAACTTCTCTCACGCTGATGTCTTTATGTTTCTGTTTGTTTACAGGCTGAACAGACGAGATATACGTTCATCTGTGAGGTTAGCAGGCTAGCTGTTTCCCCCTGCATCCAGTCTTTATGCTAAGCTAGGCTATCCACGTCCTGACGAGAGTTGAGGGAGTTGCCGTCTGTGTTCAGACCACAGTATTAATATTTTATTATCTTCTCATAACCCTCAGCTACAATATTTACAAACAGGAAAATATAGTCTTCTGCAGCTGACGAGCCGCGGACCAACAATATTTGGAGGCTCAGCTTCCTTCACGTTCGCCTGCAGCAGGAGACGTTTGACTCGCTCACGTCAGTCAACACATTTATAAAAACAAACTGTTCGAATGGTAATTTCAGCCTTCGATTAATATTCGGGTTTTTTTAACATTCACATTTGTTTCTGACTTCCGACATTCGCTCCAGCAGCTCTGACACACGGCGACGTCGATGTTTGATTTCCTGCAGATGTTCGGTCGCAGCTGAAAGAACTGATGTTTTCTATTAAACACAAACTGAACATCCTGCGCCCGTCCACTGACACTGTGCTTTTATTTTGAAGACTGAATAGAGTCTGTGTGAAGAATGTTAAGATGGCAGGAACATGTGTGTGTGTGTGTGTGTGTGTGTGTGCATGTGTGTGTGTGTGTGCGTGTGTGTGTGTGCATGTGTGTGTTGTACTAAATGGCCAATTTCCTCTGGGAATAGTAACTTAATTAAATACAGACACACACACACTGACCATCTGTATGTTTGAGTGCCTGTGTGTGTGTGTGTGTGTGTGTGTGTGTGTGTGTGTGTGTGTGTGTGTGTGTGCTACTGTCTGCATTCAGTAGCGGTATGCCAGTGCATAATATGTGTGTGTGTGTGTGTGAGGCGTCTTCGGGGCGGCCTCAATGACAGGAAGACAGATGAAGGACAGGAAATGAGCACGAGCAGACGGACAACAGTTGGTGTGTGTGTGTGCGTGTGTGTGTGTGGCTGTGTGTGTGTGTGTGTGTGTTTTGAGAATGCAGGGCAGCGGACGGTCGGTGTCATCTCAGTAAAGGACAATAATCAATCTGTGGTGTGTGTGTGTGTGTGTGTGTGTGTGTGTGTGTGTGTGTGTGTGTTTCCCAGATATTTGAATCCCAGTCAGACACATCAATACTGGCTGTCCACCTGAAGCCTGACCTCTGACCCCTGTAGGTCACTGGGTCATCATCATCACTGACACACACACACACACACACACACACACACACACACACACGGAGGGCGTGAGGATGAAGAGGTGGGAGTTTTGGTCCGTTTGGTGATGTCATCCATTTTTCAATACAATGGAAAAAAGCTGTTAGACTGTGCGTGTGTGCGTGTGTGTGTCTGTGTGTCTGTAAGTGTGTGTGTGTGTGTGTGTGTGTGTGTGTGTGTGTGTGCGTGCGTGTGCGTGTGTGTGTCTGCTGATGCTGCAGGTATGTCTCACAGTAGGCGGAGTCACCTTCAGCCTCCTCTCGGCTGAAAGTGTGTGTGTGTTTTATTCTGTTGAGTCTCTGATCAGATGTGATCCTACTTCTGCTCGCAGTATAAATACTTCTACTACTCCTACTTGTAGTATTCATACTGCTGCTGTGTACAATGTGTCAGATTCCTTGGGACAAGCAGTGCATGCTGGGTAGTGTAGTGCGTCTCACCGAGGTGTTCTGACACTGGATGCAGGAGGAGTTGAAGCGGACAGCGGGGATGCGTTGAACTTTTCCCTGGATGTTGAACACGCACTCGTAGTTCTTCTGACCCGACTGAGGCTGCGGGAGGTTACGAGCTCGCAACGTGATTGGACGAACCATTCCCGCCGGGACCAGGATGTCAGAGGTGGGGAGGATCTGAGGACAGCCCTGCAGTGACAGAGAGGAGAGTTAATACACACTCTGCTAACAGTCTCAACACAAACACCGTTTTTACTTTCACCTGATCCTCGACTGAGGACGTGGAGCGAGAACATAGTTTGGAACAAACTTTCAATTTATAAAAGACGTCTGGAGGTCGTGTGCACACTCATCTGGAGAAGGTCTGCAGGAGCTGATACAAGACGGTATCATCAGCATAGAAGTTGACACTGCACTGCTTACTTGCAAAATAAATGGGAGTCATGTAAATGACAGGGAGCCTGATATTAAGCTCTGTGGGACGTCTTTATCGCCAAGAATAATCAATATTCATCAAAATCAATGGAAAGATTTAAGATTTAATTATGCTTCACAAACATCACCAAAGTAATCAAACTTTAAATTCTGTTAAAATTCAAACGTGTGAACAATGAAATTGTCATCTGATAAAGTGACTGGTGTAGCAGTGATTAGCATTCAGCTGCTAACTTTCACATCCAGCAGAGCAACAGTATCTGGAGTCTGGAAACTGGTCCAAAATGTTTAAGCTACTAAACCATTAGCTAGCCTTAGCTACTACTGTTTGAGCTGATAAACTGTTAGCTAATCTGAACTTAAACTATTTTTACTGCTAAAATAAAACATTAGTTGAGCTAAATCAACTATTTTAGCTTTAATTGTTTTAATGAACTTTTACAGTGGATTTAATTTAGCAGACAAAGCAGCAGAAAGACGTGTTAGCAATTAGCTTCTTTCCACATTACGCCTACACAGAGCAACATGATCACGTGGTGTTAGGATCCAATATTCATTTACTCCTCATTAGCTGCTAAACGCTCCACTATGTTCACCAGCGAGTCCATAACTGTGTCTGTCAGCTGTTAGCATCAGAGCTAAAAACACAGACAGAAAGTGTGTCAAAACCAAAATTAGGAGCTAAAAGAGGCTGAAAAGTTCAGCAGAGCTGCAGGAGACACTTGCACATCACTCAGAGCCTTTTCATCCACTGTTAATATGAATTATTGATTGCGCAGCTTTAAATGTAGCAGCGTCAGACATTATTAATAACCTTTATGTTCCTGCTGTCAGTGTTTGTATTTAAAACCTGTCAATCACTTCGGGAGCGACAGAAGCTCACAGTCATGTTTGAATGTTGGTGCTGAGCAGAGCTGCAACTCGGGTCACATTTGGTTTACTAAATAAATTAATAAATGAGAAAAGACATAATACAATTTAACTGACAAGTATTGATTATTGGAAACGCTGTTAAAGGAGCAGTCTGTAGTGTTGTTGAAGAAATGTTAATGAGCAGAGAAAGATCCTCGTTGGCTGAGAAACAACCTAAATAAACAAACTCTCTTTGTTTTCATGACTGAATAAACAAACTGACCTTAAAGGACAACACACTTTATACTGTTTTACTTTGTTCATATGTGGCGGACCCTGCCACCTCTCTAGCTTCAAACAGTGTTCTGGGACCGTGTTTTCCTCTGAGAGCAGCTTGATTATTCACTGATGGAAAAGGTCTCTGACACATTTCCACTTTAATGATTATTATGAATACATGTTGAAAAAAACGGCCTGTTTGAACTCTGTCACACACACACACACACACACACACACACACACACACACACACACACACACACACACACACACACACAGCTGACAAAAGACAGATAGCTTATCACAGTCTGTCATCACTGACTGAGGACAGAGACACAGTCAGAGTGTGTGTTCAGTAATGGACAGCTGGTGACAGATCCAAGCTTCCTGAGGCTGCAGGAAACACACACACACACACACACACACACACTCTGACTGTGTCTCTTAGTGGGGGGAAACCTTTATTAACGAGCGTCACCACGGTAATTAATTGCCTTGTGACTGACAGGAAGACCATTAGCTCCACAGGAAGTGGACCAGAGCACAGTGGACACCAGCAGAGACTGTGGAGACTGTGACAGTGTGTGTGTGTGTGTGTGTGTGTGTGTGTCTCTCAGCAAACACTCGACATTTATCCAAACACTCAGCTCACCTGTGACAGACTCTGTCACACCTGAGTGAGACAAGGTGACAGAAACATGAGACAGACGATTCTTACATGAAACTGACGGCTGAAGAAAAGAAGAGTGAAACTGTAAAACGTCTCTCGGGGACGAGTGATAACGAGCTGAGAGGGAACACTAATGAAACTTTGATTACAGACTGTTCGACTGTCAGACGCTCGGCGCTCAGAGTCGTTTCTCTTGAAGTCTTGTTTAACCGTGAAACATCTTTGTTCTGTCGGCACACGTCCAAATACACTCTGACATTACAGACTAAGTACAGCCTGAAGCCACGATCATATTGTTCAGACTGTAAATATGACCTCATTTATCACACAAACAAACTTTTAAACTGTGTTTAGTCAGTGTTCACTTCTAAAGTCTTTAATTCAAACCAAACACAAGCTGAATCATTCACGGCAGCATTCATTCGCACATACATGTGAGATGAAAATATTGAACTCAAGCGTTGACGTCCACGCTGACGTCATGACATTAACGTCGCTGATGTTCAGACATTCATGAACAACAATGGAGGATAATAATCAGTAATCGTGGTCGTTTGCAGACTCTCACAGCTGTACGATAACACGTCTACTGTACAGAGACAGGACAGAAAAGGAGCTGGCGTGGAGGAAAGTGAGTGAGGAAGTCGGACTACCTGGTAAGTCATGGAAATACGTCTCAGCACAGCATAGCTCTGATCGATCTGAACTCCATTCAGGGAACAAACATTTTAAAAGTAGTTTTCTTGTCGTCTGGCCGACAGACCTGACGCAGCACGAGTCCAGGCTTTTCACAAGGAGACATTATGATGTTGTTATTTCAGCTTCTGATCCGTTGATGGAGTC
>NC_133221.1:911971-924471 GCF_040436345.1 Pagrus major
TGATCAATAATCAGTAAATCAGTAACAGTGAGGACGCTGTGATGAGGAGCAGCTTCATCTCTGCTCCGTGTTTTCATTTTTAAATGTGAGATGGATCCACGGCTGTCTTATAGACGACACCACTGATCGATCAGTGAAGAGGAGCTCGTCCTCCAGCAGACACTGATCCAGGATCAATATCAGGTCAAACATGCTACAACGTATCTGGACACTTCACAGTAAAGGTTTGATCCACCGGTAGAGAAGGGCTTTTACTTTGAAGGAGAAGCTCACTGGTGCTAATCCGAAGAGGAACTTCCTGTACCTGAACATCAAACACTGATGACTGTAATGTCAACAGTGTGTGTGTGTGTGTGCGTGTGTGTGTGTGTGTGCGTGTGTGTGTGTGTGTGTGTGTGTGTGTGTGTGTGTGTGTGTGTGTGCGTGAGAGAGAGAACCATTTATAGAAACATTAATGATGCCTCATGGGAACACACACACACACACACACACACACACACACACACACACACACACAGACACACATTTTCCTTGTTTCTTCTTCTTCTTCTTCTTCATTTCTGTCTTCTTCCTTGTATTTTATCCAAAAGTGGCCAAAAGTCTGTGGACAGCTGAACATATGTGACGTGTATCTGATCCCATCACTGAGCTGATGTTGGTGATCAGACTGTGACGCTCAGGATTAAGAGTGTTTTTCTGTCTGATTCGACTCACAATCCATTTTTAATTCAAAACGATACTCAAATGTTAAATTGATTAAATGAATAGAAACTTTCCTTCAGCTGGCCTCGTCAGTTTCTGCTGCTCCGCTCTGTTAACGCTGCGTCATGACGGCATGAAGTGTTCGTCTCTCAAAGGTGATCATCCAGTCAGAAAATAAAAGAGAAGCTTGCAACCACTGCCTAGTTTGAAGATGAACATCAAGATAACACTAACGTGTGTGTGTGCTGTAAATTGTCTCTCACACACGCACACACACACACACACACGCAGTCCTTTGACAAAACACAGACCAAACCTTCTCTTCCTCCTAATTGGCTGGCTACCAGCTGTGAGGTCACAGGTCAACAAGAGACATCTCACAGCTGACACCTGAACACACACACACATGCACACACACACACACACACACACACACACTGAGAGTGATGTCCCTGTTGTAGTGATGACATCACCTCTGACATCCTGAACTTCCTGTCTCTCTCCCTCCCTCGAGGTGATTGGACAGGCAGCTGACCAACAGCAGTCAGCCAAAGTCCCAGTGAACTCCTCACAGGTGTCTCTCAGACTCCAGAGAGTCGTTCTGTTAAATAATTTCAGGATTTTCTCCAAAAAATCTTCCTCATCCAGCTTCAGACTGATCTTGTGTTTGTCACTGAGGTTTACATTCATTCATTTGGTTTGTTGATTCAACCTGAAGAAGCCTCAGTTCACCTGACAGGACAGACAGACACGACTCGACTCGACACGACACGACACGACACGACACGACACGACTGAGAGAGAGCAAAACCTCTCAGCAGGCAGAAATCAGCTGATTCACCACTGAGAGCTGTCTGCCACCTGACGGAGACAAAGTGAAGTTTCTTACTTGTTGAAGAGGACACACCAGCCACAGTGAGGGTCTCCTGATCCCAGACAGTCTGAACAGCTGCTGTACTGCTCGCAGCTCTCCACAGGAAGTCTGGTCACCTGAAACACACAAGAAGAGCTCTTAATGTGCAGCCTGAAGACTGCTGGGAGAGCTGAACACAGCACAGGTCCACACTCGTGTCTGAGCCTCACACAAACACTTCTGGATTCCTTGTTCAAAATTCATTCATGTTTGACTTCTTCAGGACAAAAAGATAAATCCAGAATATCACCAGACTTCAGCTGAAAACTACATTAAATATGAATCTATAATTCTTCACCTTTAATTGATCGACCGTTTATTATTGTGGTCGACAAGTTTAATTGACTTGATATTGATTTTATGGTTGTATGGTCATAATCTAAGACTGAAGTCACCCACATCATTTGTGTGTGTGTGTGTGTGTGTGTGTGTGTGTGTGTGTGTGTGTGTGCGTGTGTTATCTCTGTGTGGTTTGGTGGTTTTCCGCTGACAGTAACAGCCCGAGGCCTGTGTGTAACACATTTGTCTTGAGTTTGCAGACAGTTAGTCAGGGTGTGTGTGTGTGTGTGTGTGTGTGTGTGTGTGTGTGTGTGTGTGAGAGAGAGAGAGAGTAGTATCTTTTACCCAGAAGTCACTGCAGCAGGGAGACAGTAAACGCTGTGAAACACAGTGGACACCCTGTCCGTCTCTGTCTCATTCAGATGCTCACACATGAATACATTCATTGTCTAACACACACACACACACACACACACACACACACACACACACACACACACACACACACACACACACACACACACACACACAGAAGGAGTCCTGTCTCTTCTCTGACCTCATTATCAGGTTTTCTTTTAAAGGAGCAGTGACGCTGTATCTCGCCTCTGCCAGACTTCATTTAGAAAACAGCTGATTCTGCAGTTTTCATTCTCCCAGTCTGTCACATTCACACAGTTTATTCACTGCACTCACACACTGATTTAAATAGTGCAGACAAATCCATCGGCTTAAAAAAACCCAACATTAAATACCCTTAAATGTGAGTACGGGTTTCATATGTGAACCGGTGGAAACATCAGTTATTAAACATGTTTCACACGTAATGCATTCACGTTGTGGTTCTGTTCGTTTGTTTCGCTGTTGTAAGGGAACATGTGAACGGACTGAAGGAATCACTCTGGCTTCAGCAGAACTTCTCTCAGCTCAGTAAATCTCAACGTCTGCTCACCTCACTGGAAACTAACATTACCCACGCTGCATTTCACAAACAGGGAAACAGGAGATTTTAACACTGAAATCTTAAAACTGGCAGCAGTTTGTCTTCTGACACACAGCTGACAATACGCTGTGAGTGTTTTCATGTCAGGTAGGTGTGGACTACAAAGAGTTCAGCACCTGTGGGAAGAAATTTCCTTTTCCCTGTTTTCTCTTCCTAATACAGAACTTCCATTTGAAATCTGATGATTTAAGATAAAAAATCCAAGTCAGAAATTGTGTTAGACATCCGCAGATTTAAATCAACAAGTTTTTTTTCGTGTAAAGAATTTTTCTTCACGGTAACAAAAAATCAAGTCAGAACTTCCATTGGAAATGTTCTGATTTAAGTCCGAGCGGTGCAAACATCCGGACCTGTAAGATAAACACCGGTCAGAACATCATGAACTGGTTTCTTTAGCGTCACCGTCATGTCGGCGCTGTGTTTGGATGGACTGAACCAGGATGTGATGAACATTAAACAGAGTGGGAGCAGTGACAGAAATGCTGTCAGAAGCTGTTCTGCTGGGTTCTGTGGGAGCCAGCCTGCAGCTCTGTTGAGACCTGAAGCTTCATGTAAATGTGTGAGTGCTTATGTAACACTGCAGTGAAACTGAGCTGAGGACCCATCTCTCTCTGTGTCTGCCCACCTGTCAATCACATAAAACTGACGAGGATGATTGGACAGTCGATGATGAAGCTGCTGCGCTACACGGCCAAAAGTCTGTGGACGCTATCTGTCACACAAACAGTTAAAGTTTATGGACACGTGTTTGTTTGTAGCTTCATCAGACGACCAGCTGAACTCTGACAGCTGTTTACTGACAACAGACCCAAAAAATGACAAAACAACATAAAATATCTGAATGTTTTTTTTATTTAACATATATCTGTGTGTGTGTGTGTGTGTGTGTGTGTGTGTGTGTGTGTGTGTGTCGTCAGCTGCACAGGAAGTAACAGTTGTTGAATTGAGTCCTGCTTCCTCTCAACGGTACAATAAGAGTTTTAACATGGGACACACACACACACACACACGCCCACACACACACAAACACACACACAGAAACAAAGTGTGTATCGTGGCGCCAGCTGAATCATATTCACATTCACAACTTCCCGTCTACACACACACACACACACAGAGAATAACTATGCTCATTATGTGTGTCCCATGTTTGAACTCTTATACTGTAGTATGTATTTTAATTATCAAAATATCAGTTCAGAACTTCCTTTGGAAATCTGCTCATTTAACACTCATGAGTCTGTTTTATGTACAGAACTGTTCTTTGGTTTCTTTATCTATTGAAAAAACCTAATTCAGAATTTCCTTTAGAAATCTGAGGTTTTAATACTCATGAGTCTTTCTTCTGTACAGAACTGTTTTTTGTTGGTATTGATAAAACCTAATTCAGAACTTCCTTTTGAATTCTTCTGATTTAACACTAATGAGTCTGTTTCATGTTTTTAGAGACAACTGAAAAAAAACCTCATTCAAAACATCCATTGAAAATCTAATGATTTAAAACTCTTGATAAAAGCTTAATTCAGAATTCAACTTCATCTATTATTTTAATTGTCAAAAAAATCAAGATCAGAGTTTCTATTAAACATCTGATGTTTCCTAATAATTGTTCTCACGTGTGGAGCTGTTCCTTCAGTCAGGAAAAATTCAGGTGAGGTCCATTTAGAGTTTCTGATTTAAGTCTGAGCAGCACAAACATCCAGACGTGTGATTCCAGGTGCTGTATCATAGTCAACTGGACTTGTTTCAGTTCCTCGAAGCATGGGCGTAGGTTTCTATATAGATGGTCGTGACATGTCACAACCAATGTTCGAGGATTGCAAAATAGTCACTACCAATATTTGTCTGCTGCTGAGCCAGTAGTAACGTTAGTGAGTGGTAGTAGTGAGCATCTTCCAAACTGTGTCCGCTACTTGAAATGGATAAGAGGAAGAAACAGCTGAGAAACAGCGATTAAAAAGTTGAAGTCTCTGGAGGTGGAGGCTGCTAAATGTGCGAAGTTGACGGAGCTTTTTGGTGCCGGGACCAGTAACACCGACCCGCCAGCAGCCACAGGTGCTGCTGCGCCGGGAGACGAGGGAGGAGGACCTGACGATGATGAGCGAGTGGAGGCAGACAGGGTCAGTACCGTCAGCCTGGGGCTGGCTCGGCTAAATGTTTGAGACACGTCCAAAACAAAGTAAAAAAACGTTTTTACATTGAATGTGATGCGACCTCACTAACTGCATACTGATGAACGCAGCTGCCGCTAATGCTAACGTAGCTGCCGCTAATGCTAACGTAGCTCCTCAGGGACTGAAGCCGTTATTTTCTAACTTTGACAGTCTAACATGTGGCAGCACATCAGCCCAGAGTTAAAGGGCTGTGACTGTTGGTAGTTGTGGTTGATTTTGTTCAAATACGTCGAATTGTGATATTATGGGTTATTATTGTTCAGATGATTTAGCTAAGCTAGCTAACAGATGCTAACGTCAGCGGTCTCTTGTTGCCATAGCAACAGTAAACATTCACGTGGCCTGATGAGCTGTAAACAGAGATACAAAACACAAGTAAACCTATAGCAAATAATAAATTTAATTTGCAATATTTACCATTGAATTTATTGTAATCTTTCAATTCATTTATTGTTTACTGAGGTGATAACTATCTAATAGGTATAATTTGTGTGTAAATGTGTTACTTTTACTGTAGTTTTCAAATGGCTGTGTATAGTGTTAGTGTATAGTCTTGAGCATTTTCAGGTCACAAAGATCTGGCTTTTTTGCATTGGGAAACACTAGTAAAGTGTCCTAATGAAAACACGACAAAGCCATTTGACTACCTTGTTCATAAATGATGGTGTCAGGACTTTTTTTTATGACACACACACTTTCATTGATAGGAATACTTGGTTTTGAGGAATGACCTCTATTTTGAGCATGTGACATGCTTTTGCAGGTTATCAACAAGGTTTTGCAGTTTGTACTAATTGTTTTGAGAAATGCACCAACTGTTGTGCAAATGTAAGTAATGATGTGAGAAAAACTCCACCCCGTCTCTGGTTTTGGGTTCTTCCCGTTAGTCTCGTCCCACCCCTGGTCATAACATAACTTCTGTTGTGATTTGACACTATAATGAACAAAGATTGATTGGTTGATTGCTATAGCTGTCAGTTTTAGTCCTTGAGTTCATAGCTACGTGCTTTATTTGTTAACTGCTATCAAGGAATATGACTCTCCTTTGTAGTATGTGTGAGAAAGGACGCCACGAGATTTGTGGACTTCTTCGTGGTGTCCGCTGATAATATAGTGGGCTGGTCTGGACAGAAAATGCCAGAGCTGAATTTTTGTCCCAGTCCACCCCTGGTAATGTCACTACCAAAGCTGAGACCAAACCTACGCCCTTGCCTCGAAGACGTTTCACTTCTCATCCAGGAGGCTTCTTCAGTTCTTCATCAACATCCAGATGTGTGATGTGTTGAAGAACAGAAGCACGACGACTGTGTGTGTGTGTGTGTGTGTGTGTGTGTGTGTGTGTGTGTGTGTGTGTGTGTGTGCGTGTGTTTACCTGTCGGTCACTCAGCAGGTAGATGTACTGATGGTCTGGACTGAACACCATGTCTCTCAGGATCGGCTTCCCCTCCACCACTGTCACCGTCTCATACAGCAAAGCATTCTGGGCCGGCGGTGGGATCCCATCCACACGAATCTGAAAACACACAGGGAACAGTTGGTTAGCTTGATGCTAAAATCCCCATTAAACACAATGTGGAATGCTAACAGGCCGGAGCATCAGCAAATAAAGATTCTGGTTCTGAACTCTTTGTTTCCATTCCTTCATTTCAGACACATGAACGACGTCCTCTCTGCGACCCGACACGACCGCAAGACTCCCATTTCAAAATCTGTGAATTTAGTTTCTCTATTGTTTCACTGCTGAAAACAAACATCAGAACACAAAAGGTTCTGGTCGGTTCTGGTCAGCTGTGTTTTCAATAAAGACTAGACGGATCGTTCAGCAGATTTTAAAAAGACAACTTGTGGACAAGAAACCTGCAAACATCTGCCTGCAGGTGGCGCTCTGCCCTGCAGCTGAAAGTCCACCAAGAATGGACCAATCAGGATTCATCCTCTGTGGAGCACGACTGAAAACATCAGGAAAATCAAACCGGCAGCTGCTGAGAGGTCTCACTCTGAACCAAAAGTGTTGGACCGTTTTTAGCATAAAAAACAGACGCCATTTTACAGACACGAGACCGAGTAACAGGATTACATTTTACTGGAGAGGAAGGGTGATGATGATGATGATGATGGTGATGATGATGGTGATGATGATGATGATGATGATGAAGTGTGTGTATCTGTGAGTGTGTGATGTTAAATACAGCAGCAGGCTGATGAGAAGTCTGTTTGAAAATGTGGAGCGACTAAAATAAGATTCCCCAAATCTCCCAAAACCTCCCGCCTCCCTCCCTGTGTCTGACCCAGAAAAACACCACAGAGGAAGAGGAGGAGGAAGAGGAGGGGCGGGGGGGAAGGGGGGGTATAGGAAAGAGAGAGGAAGGGGGGAGAGACAGGAAAGGGGGGGGGAGAGATGAGGAAGAAGAGAAAGCAGAACGGAGGAGGAGACGAGCCAGTAAAGATGAAAGAGTGGAGAAGGATGGAAGGGAAGGAGATAAGGAGATAAATACAAGAGGAGTAAGGAGGGAAGGAAAGAAAGGGGGACTGAAAGGAAGAACAAAGGAGGAAAGGAAGGATGCAAGACTGGACAAAAGAAGGCAGTGAAGGGAAAGGAAACAAATGAGAAATGAAAGGATGGAGGACAGATAGGAGGCAGGAAAAAGGTGAGGGAAGGAGAGAAGGAGAGGAGATGAATACAGAGACAGACAGAAAGAAAGAAAGAAAGAAAGAAAGGTAGGAGAAGGTAAAGATGGAAGGAAAGAAGGAAGAAAGGAAGGAGGGAGGTAGAGAGAGAGGAAGAAAGGCAACAAAGATGAAGGAAGTAGGGAGGTAGAGACAAAAGAATAAAAGACGAAGGCAAAGTGAGAGAAGGAGAGTAGTTAGATGTAAGGAAAGGAGGAAGGAAAGGAGGAAGGAAAGGAGGAAGACATGAAAGAAGAAGATGAACAGAAAGTGTAAAAATGAAGGAAGGGAGAAAAAAACAAAGATGAAGAAAGCGAGCGAGGGATGAAGGAGGAGTGTGTGTAGTTCTCTGAGTGTGTTAATTAGCTGTCTGCTCGTTAAGCAGCCGAGCTTAATTAGAGCTGACGAGCTACACACACACACACACACACGCACACACACACACACACACACACACACACACACACACACTGATGAGGCAGCAGGTCTGACTCACAACAGAACCCACAGTTACACAATCCTGTTTCACGGACACACACACACACACACACACACACACACACACACACACACACACACACACACTCAGCAGCAGAGCGAGGGAGGAGACGTTAAAGTAGGACACTGCAGCAGACAGCGAATGCAACACTGACAGAAATCTGAGCTGTAAAAATGAATTCAAAGTTTTAATCTGTCAGAAAAAAGCAGCTGAACGATCTCAGAACCAAACTCTGCTGGAAACACGAGTCCAGTTTATGTTCTGACGGGTTTTCTGATCAGTACACGAGAAAAAACATTAAATTGCAACATTTTGAGTGGGAGTGTTGTATCTGTGCTGCAGCTTCTCTCTCTTTCAATTGAGCTCAGCTAGCAGCCTCTAGCCTTGTGCTAAGCTAGGCTAGGCTAGGCTGTATTCAGGCATGCAGAGATGAAACATCTGGAGAAGACAGAGAACAAGACTCCTTTAAGATTTGTGTTAAATATAGACATCTGAAAGACTTCCTCTAAACATTTAACGTTTCTTTAATAAAAGGTTCAAATTCAGTTTATGTGATTTTGACCCATCGTGTTTTTTATTTGAATAAATCCTAAAATGTTACATTTAGTCGAGCAGCTGTTAGAGACCTGGAGTTTTGGGGATAATCACTGACGTGCAGATAAAATCAGTCGGTCAGATCAGATCTGTTTTCTTCAGGTTGTGTTGGAGATAAATGTCTTCAGACACATTTCAGGAGGACGAGACAACAAACTCACAACTAATTCAGTTTTAGGATTCGACCAGAAGAAACATTTAGTCTGATAACAAACGATCGATGTGATTAAGATGAAGCTCTTTAGATTATTAACGATCAGAGGAAACAAGAGAAGAAGAAACATGAGGCAGGAACAGAAGACGGCGTGAAACAGGAAGTGACCTCCGACCCACAGGCTGGGATTCAAACCGTCAACACCTGCTTTGTTCTGCACACACACACACACACACACACACACACACACACACTCTCTCTCTCTCTCTCTCTCTCTCTGACATGTGACCTTTAACCTCTCACCCTGAGACAATCTGTCTGCCTGTTGTATTGTCTGGCAGGAAGAGTGTGTGTGTGTGTGTGTGTGTGTGTGTGTGTGTGTGTGTGTGTGTTCTGACAGACACACACTCTCTGTCAGACTTTCATTAACTGACAGGATCACGTGACAACAAACTGAACTCTCCAGCACTTTTACCAGCAACACTTCAGTTTCATCAACACGTCGTTTTATTTATTGATCCCTTTTAGTTTCAGAAGAATCGAACGAATGGAATTATTCAAATATATATTATTGCACTGAGGTGTTAGTCACTGTAATGTTGCAGCTGGTAAAGATGGAGATCATTTTAATGACTTTACATCCTGCTACTGAATCATGACAGCCGCAGTAAAAACATAAAGAAACCCACCTGAGGAGATGATGTCACCCTCTACTCTGCTTACAGAAGCCAGCTGTCGCATCAGTATGACGTTAAAGAAATCAGATTACTGGAGGGAACGGTGAGTTACTGTGAGTGTAAACGTGCTGACTGAAACAACGCCATGAAGAGGAGTCGGATTTTAAAAGTTGTTGTCGATCTGAACAGAAACATCCTCAACGACCGAGTTTAAAGGATCATTCTGCTCTTTGTTCTGCTCAGTGTTTCTGCAGCTCTCCTGCTTCTGTCCTGATCAATAAACTGTGATCTGTTTAGAAGGTATTGATCTGCGTGCAGCTGTTCTGATCAGACATCCTGCAGCGAATCGATCAGCTGATCAGTGTGATCAGTTTTCAGTTGATCTGCAGTTACCGAGTCAAAGATCAGACCTGACAGCCTCTGATCACCGATCAATAGATCAGCTTCAGGTTAAGGTTTTATTGATGATCTGACCGTGAATGTTTCCTCCAGGATCAACAGACTGAATCATCTTAAATCAGCAGATTTCCAATGGGAGTTCTGAATTGGTTTCTTTTAAGAAAACAAAAGAAGAAAAAGGAAATGAAGAAAAACTATAAAATAAATAAAGAGAAAAGAGAAAAGAGTTAAAGTTAGCAAATTTCCAATAAAGGTTGTGTGTGTGTGTGTGTGTGTGTGTGTGTGCGTGTGTGTGTGTGTGTGTGTGTGTGTGTGTGTGCGTGTGTGTGCGCATGTGCGTGCGTGTAGGAAGTGAGCAAACAGGAAGTTGACACTGACAGTCACTGGTAATCATTTTACAACTGATAGTTCACACCACAAATTAATACACACACACACACACACACACACACACACACACACACACACACACACACACACACACACACACAGAACTTTCATAGTTTATTTGCTAATTAAACTCGTTTGTCTTTCTTTTGTTTGTATGATTTTCTTTCAAAGAAACCAATTCAGAAGTCCCATTGTAAATCTGCTGATTTAACTCTCATAAGCCTTCTGTCTGCACGGAGCTCATTCTGTTTCCTAAAATAATCCAACTCAGAACTTTTATTGGAAATTTGCTGATTTAACTTTCACAAATTCATCTCGTACACAGTCTCATGTCGTGTTTGTGTCGGTCGTCAGTTGTTGTTTCCTCTCTGAGTTAAACAGTCAGTTGCAAACTGAAGTCCTGCAGCAGTTTAGACTTTTCACAAAACTTATCACAGTTTCTCATTTCCACTGTTTATTCTGCTCAGCTGGTCAGCTATTGGTGGAAACCTGATATCACTGCACGCATGCAAACACACACACACACACACACACACACACACACACACACACACACACACACACACACACACACACACACACACACAGAGGCCTGCAGCCAGCTGCCTGAAATTCCACCGTAATGCAATACCTCCGAGTATTTGTGAGTGTGTGTGTGTGTGTGTGTGATTGTGTGTGTGTGTGTGATTGTGTGCATGTGTGTGTTAGTAGTATTAAATATGTGGTCCAGTCCGACGGTGAGAGAGTGAGAAGGCGGGCAAAGCTGCCAGTTCGTCTGAGATAAACCAACTCTATTACTGATAACATGGACATCGTGTGTGTGAGTGTGTGTTCGAAACTGGGATTATCAGCCTTAAAACACACACACACACACACACACACACACACACACACACACACACACACACACACACACACACACACACACACACACACACACACGCACAGCTGCTAAGTACTATTATTACTCTGTTAACTGCAGCTCCACTAAGTGTCAGTGACTCTTAACGGACTGATTAACGCCCTCTCTGTCTCACATTCGGGAAAAAACACCATGTGGCCAAAAGTTTGTGGACAGCTCAACACTCCCTCTGTATGTGACACTAGTGTAACACGGTGTCGTGAAACCATGAGCATTAATGTGCTGCTAGTTATTCTGCTATATAGTATTTATTTTCTTAATTCATACAAAATCCCATTCAGAACTTCCCCTGGAAATCTGCTGAATTAAGTCTGTCCCTTCTTTATTCTGTGTGCAGCTTTTTTTCCTTTGATTATCAACAAATACATAATAAATAAAATTATTAAACTGGTTAAATACAAACCAGTGCAGAAGTCCCACTGCGAATCAACGTTTCTTCTCCTTCTCCGTCTGGTTCTGTCAGAGACATTAGTGTCTGTTCACAGACTCATTCAGCTCTCATTCAATCTGTCTGCCTCTCTGCTGCATTCACACACACATTACACACAACCTGCAACTCAACACCAGCCTGCACTTTCACTACAGCACAGACACACACACACACACACACACACACACACACACACACACACACACACACACACGCACCATGTCTGTTAGCATGCTATGCTCAGGTTTCATCCAGCTGCTGCTGCTCTTCTCAGGCTCTGCTCTCACTAATGTGGACAAATTTGAAAATTATGTTTTCCTCAAGTTCTCCTTTGGTGCTCAAGTATCTTGACAACAGAGCGCTGCAGTGTGTTTGAGCTGCACGAAGCATCTGAGAGGTCACATCTCCTCTGGACGATGTGTGGTTAAAAAAATGTCATTCAAATGTGTTGCTTTATGGAAATCATACTACTGATCTAAATCTGTGCGTCTCACACGTCTTACTGCTGAAAAGAGCAAAAAATAACATCTTCCAGTCAGAACTTCCATTGGAAATTTGCTGATTTAACTCTTAGAGCTCTGTCTTCTGTAGAGAGCTTATTTTGTTTCTGATTAAAATATAAGTCAGAACCTCCATTAGAAGTCTGTTGATTTTATTACACTCTTTTACCTTTTCATGGAGCTTATTTTATTTGTTTTAG
>NC_133221.1:926971-932305 GCF_040436345.1 Pagrus major
GTGCAGTCTGTGGTGATGCAACAATATCCATCCTTCACTATGTAGGGCAGCTGTTAGCGAGGAGAGAGAGATGATGCAAAAGGAAAAAACGGGAGGAGGGGGGAGACGGGGGAGACGGGGGAGGAGGAGCAGGAGGAGCAGGAGGAGCAGGAGGAGCAGGAGGAGCAGGAGCAGAGACACGGGGAAACTTTTTGCTCCAGTTTTTCTCACCCGAGTGACGAACAAATGGATGTTTGAGCAGCCGCTGATCTTCGACACAAACACGACGCTCCACACGTTTCATAAAAATGTGTCGGTTTGTTTTTGTCCCTTCCAGGTGAGAGCAGGAGAGGAATATTGTGCCGGCACCACTGAACTGTGTGTGTAGTACTCAGATTACTAAGTAAAGAAATGCTCCGTCACAATCAAAAGGGCCATTACGTACCAATCACAGTGAAATGACCAACAGACGGTGTGTGAGCAGTAGTTCTGACGTCCCTGAGCTCCTAGCTGCACGGCTAACTAAGCTAACTAGCTAACATTAGCAGCAGTAGCTTTTACTCTGGTAAAATGCTGCCTCACATATGTCTGCCAATTTTTATATATACGTTGCACCTTTAAAGGAACAGTTCACCCAAAAATTTCAATTCAGTCATCTTCAACTCAAATTCATTTGAAAATACTATTTATACACTTGAAAAGCTGAATCTTCACCGTTGAGGGTGTAAATAACGTCTTTTCAGTTCATTGATGTTTCTTTGGTTGTTTTTACATTTTAAATCATCTCCAGCTGCTTCAGTAAAACAGATGCTGCAACTCTGTTTTACTGTGAAGCTCCAGAAGAGCGTGATGGAGACTTCACCTGACTTTCATCAGCATGGAGGGAGGAGATGATGACCAGGAGATCATTTTTAGTTTTGGGTGAACTGTTCCTTTAAGTACAAGACTACAAGTATTGAAAATAAGAGTAAAAGACATTAATGCAGCGAGTGAAGGTGGAGCTTTCTGTGACTTTGTATACAGAACTGCTGAATTAATCTACAATTTAACATTTTCTGTAAATAATAAATATAACGGAAGAAAGAGCACAATATTTCCATCTGAAATGGAGTCAAAGGAGTATAAATCAAAATACTTCAGTAAAGTAGAAGTACTTGAGTACATAAACAAAACAAACTGAATCAGAGCAGAAATGTGTTTTTTTTTCTCGAGCTTACAGTGACATGAAATCACTTACAGCCTTTTGTCATCTTAAACACACAGTGGTGTCAGAGGAGTCAGTGCATTTATCTTGAGTAACTACAACTGGTCTGTTAAATAATGAAGTTGGAGGCTCAGTGTACTTTACTTTGGCGGGGTGTGTGTTATTGTTGTTATGCAAGAGACAGACAGACGAAGAGCAGAGCAGCTCCCAGCGGTAAATATCTCCGACATGAGGAATCCACACAGCTGAGAGCCTGTGTGTGTGTGTGTGTGTGTGTGTGTGTGTGTGTGTGTGTGTATCACAGTGCATATCTAAATTATCAAAAAACTCCACACAGAACCTCCATTGGAAATCTGCTGATTTAACTCTCTTGAGAACAGAACTGCTCTTCGTTTTCTTTATCTATCAAAAAAAATCTAATTCAGAACTCCCTTTGAAAATCTGATGATTCAACTTCTTAAAGTCTTCTTCAAATGGTTCTGCTGCAGGACTCACTACTGTACATCAACGCAATATACACTCAGCTACTTCAAATAGTACTGCTACTGTTGGTACTACCAGTGTTTCAAGATGAGAATGTAACTGTGACGTAAAGAAAGAAAGAAAAATATATTTCAGTGATAACATTTTTTGTTTATGTCTGAACTTTTCTAAAATCTTCATCCCACTGGAAATCAGACAGACAGACAGGTATGGAGACAGACAGACAGACAGACAGAGGACAGACAGACAGACAGACAGACAGAGGACAGACAGGTATGGAGACAGACAGACAGACAGACAGACAGACAGACAGACAGAGAGACAGAGAGACAGAGAGACAGACAGACAGAGGACAGATGTTCGGGGTGTTTAAAGTGTCGGTGTGCTTGTGTCTCGGGGACAGAAGGCAGAACACTCAGGAATGTTTCTGTCACTGGAAACTAAACATCATGAAACACTGTCCGTCTGTAACTGAACCTAAAGTCCTGCTTTTAAAATGTTCTTCACTCCGTCTCAGCACGCTGGTGTAAATCCTCTGATTCATGTGGACCCTGATGTGTTTTCATGTCAGAGCAGAGCAGCGTTCACCTCCAGCTCACAGCTCGCTCTGAATAACAGCCACAAAGTGAAACAACACAGAACACATGAGAAGGTCAGAGAAGGAAAAAAGGAAAATTTAACTACATGAGATTAAATTCTGCTCACAGCTGACTTTCTTTATTTCCCAAGTTCCATTTAAAATCTGCTGATTTAACTCCATCAAGTCTTTCTTCTGTGTCAAGCTTCTTTCCATCACGTGTTAAATGATACAAGTCAGAACTTCATCTAGAAATCTGCTGATTTAACTGTCACGAGTCAGAACGTCCATTTAAAATCTGCTAACTTAACTTCTGTAAACCTTGTTATCACATTAACTTCAGGAACTTCCATTATAATCAAATCTTCCTCTCAGTCTCAGAGTAAATTTAAAGATGTTTTGTAGAACAACATTTAAACAGAGTTAACGACGCGTATCTGATATTATCGTCTGCACTTTGACCTTCTTCATATTTCTTCTAGAATGAAAACTCCTCAGCTGACAGAGGCTGTTGGCCGTCCACTCGAATGGTTGTAATTCCAATACTGTCCAAACACACACACACACACACACACACACACACACACACACACACACACACACACACACACACACACACACACACACACACACACACACAAGCTGCCAGTCAGCTTGTTACTCTCCACCTGCTGTTGTATCTATCTGCACATACATCTATCACTGTGTGTGTGTGTGTGTGTGCTGTGTGTGTGTGTGTGTGTGTGTGTGTTCTGAGCCAGCTGAGCATCTGTATTTGCTCAGCAGTAATCGTCTGCTTGTTCACATGGACGCAGTGTTTGCTGCTGTCCACACGGCCTCAGTCTGTGTGTGTGTGTGTGTGTGTGTGTGTGTGTGTGTGATCTCTGTCCACTTGAGTCCAGTTTACTATCTAACAGAACTCGAACACTGATTGAAAGACAATGAAAACTAAACAAGACATGAAAACTGTCCATAAGCCTGAAGGAGATGTTTAAATCATTAGTTTTTCAATGGGAGTTCTGAATGGTATTTTTTGACACGTAAAGGAAACTTTGTACAGAAGAAACCCTTTAACACCTGCTGTCATATAAAGATGGTGATCAATAAGTTTAACATAACACTGAGTTAGTTGTGATGAGGTCTGATTCTCATTGTGGAATCTGCCATGAATGCTTTGCATTCATTATTTATTAATTATGACATTATGACAGGATCTTATTTTTTTTACAAAATAACTAATAATAAACACATATGTTGTAATTATAGTTCCCATAATGCTTTGCACATGTACAAACAGTAGGTTCACTGCTGCCATGGAATGAATGAGTTAGCTGTGAGCTACAACCTGAGGAGGATTTTTTTTAGTCCATATTCTTAAAATTAGTTAAATATTCTCCATTCACAGTGAGCCGAATCAGCTGTTAGCAGCTGCTGTTTGCAGTGCACACATGGATGTACAGACAACCGTCACTGGATCACTCTGATACTGAAGAAAACTTAAAACATGAAGATTCTCAGGGGAGTTCTGAACTGTCTCATTTTCTCTGATTTCAAAGTGATTAATGGACATCAAAAGTAATGATATTCTCAGGATGTGCTGACATCAGTCCTGACTGATCCGATCACAGGTGGACAGCTCTCAGTACAGGTGTGAATGACCTCAAGACGCACCGAGGACACAGTCGAGATCCGATCACTCAGCCACAACATCACCAGACTCCCTTAACAAATGTAGTGATTTTAAGAGTTGTTGAGTTAAAACAAACCTTATAACGCTGTGAAACTCTGTCTCTGACAGACTCTGAATCATTGTCTCCTTCTTGTGAATTCAGCATTAAATGAAAACAGTAAGTTGTTTGTTTCCTTGTAAAAAGTGTCAGTTTGTGGCAGCATGGCTGCACCAGCCTGTCTGCTTCTGTTTTGGCAGTAGACCAGCGCTGAGCTTCTCTCTGCTCCGTACCAGATTGTCGTGGGTTCAAGCCCCATTTCTAGGGCTTGAACCCACGACAATCTGGTACGGAGCAGAGAGAAGCTCAGCGCTGGTCTACTGGTTTTCTTTATATCATACGTGCTGAAAATTAATCTACAAATATGATGTGATTTATGTGAACTCATGTTTGCAGAGCAGCAGTAAAGAGGAACCTGCAGGGAGGAACTTTATTTCACTGTTTCAGTCTGTCGTGTTTGTTGTAACACTGGTGACAGCAGGATGTTTCAAAAACACACGTCTGAAACACTCGCATGACTGTTACCATGGTTACTGAATGATCAGTCTGATGTTTTCTTCCGCTGGACTGTTCCTGTGCGAAGAAGCTGCTCCTCCAACATGGCGCTCAGCTCGTTAACAGTCTGTCCTGTAATTAATGTTTCCTCCACGGTCAGTCGGTCTGATGTTTTTCACTGAAACACCCCGACCCACTTCAGAGACTGTGTGTGTGTGTGTGTGTGTGTGTGTGTGTGTGTGTGTGTGTGTGTGTGTGTGTGTTATTGCCTCATGTTTCATCACACGCTGAAATGAGTGACAATTATTTCCTACAGAAATAATTAGCTCTTTGCAGCCTCTCTCTCTCTGTCTCACCTGGATGTGTTAACGAGCTCAGTATCTGCTGTCAAATCAAAAGAACTGATCGTAAATTAAAAGAACAATCATTAAAAAGAAAGAAATAATTGAAAGGCGGCTAATAGCATTTATTAATGTTCTCTCTGTCTGTAATTATAACCAGCGGTGAAGTCCACGGAGCAATCAGTGAGTCAGAGGAAAGTTAATGAGCTTTCCTGCACAATCTTCATTGTAAAGATCTCTCCCGGCCTGCCTTTACAGACGCCATCACTGCTAACTGCTAACCGTACGCTGTTAGCCGACGTCTGAGGTCAGAATCTGCTGGAAGAAAACAGATCCTGAGAAGTAAATCGAATCTGAAAGCATCACTCAGTCTGGAGCAATGAAATAAGAGACAGGATAAACACATCTGTCTGCAAACAGTCTGATTGGATCATTTTTATTCTGCTGGTCAGAGTGAAGCTAAACTGTTATGTCTCTGGCTCCGACGCAGTAAACCACTGTGGACAGCTCCTTTATTGTCTTCCTGAC
>NC_133221.1:932405-982405 GCF_040436345.1 Pagrus major
CTGACATCAGGAGTCACACACACACACACACACACACGCACACGCACACGCACACACACACACACAGACACAACCGTACACACAGATACTGCACAGCGCAGTCAGTTGGAGTGTGTGTTGTTTTTCAGAAGTCTAACCATGTTCAGATTTAGACTGGGTGTGGCAGCAGCTCACTGGCTCACCACACACACACACACACACACACACACACACACACACACACACACACACACACACACACACACACACACACACACACACACACACACACACACACACACACACACAGCTTTATAGAAGATTTTGTAGACGGGCCATGAAAGAGAGAGAGGAAGCAGATAGACCCGCTTTGCATTCAGACCACACACTGTTTTACTACTGTGTGTGTGTGTGTGTGTGTGTGTGTGTGTGTGTGTGTGTGACGTCAGGCTAAAACGTGTCCTTTGGGACAAACTTTATGGATTTCGCTGTAAAACACGGTCAATAAGGAGAGAGAGAGTGAGAGAGAGAGAGAGTGATAAGGGTGAGGAGGACAGACAGGAAGAGAGAGAGAAAGACACAAAATAGAGAGAGAGATGAAGTCATTTCCCAAGGTGAGTCCTGACGATGCACAGACACACACACACACACACACACACACACACACACACAGCTGTGATAAACTGAGTGTGTGTGTGTAGCAGTAGTATTTATCGGAGACTCCTGACCGAGAACGAAGAGTCATTTATCAGTGGGCAAGGACACACACACACACACACACACACACACACACACACAGTAATGCTCATGTAGTTCATGTAATATAAGAACAATCACACAAACACACACCAGGCTCTGTCCTTTATTAGCTGCTCTGCTCTCAGTCTGCAGCAGATATTACTCAGACACATTCATATTGTTCTAGCAGTAGAGGCAGCGTGTGTGTGTGTGTGTGTGTGTGTGTGTGTGTGTGTGTGTGTGTGTGTGTGTGTGTGTATGTATGTATGTATGTTATGAGTGAACATTGTGAAAAAACTGCACAAAAAATTGTCTAAATACAACCAGCAGGTGGAGCTAATTCTCCAGTCGGTGCCGTGAAACGACTGCAGAAGAAGACGACAGACGAGGTGACAGAACATCAGATCAACAAATCATTTGTTCACTCGATGTGTTTCTGGTTTCACTCAGACGCTGAAGTGTTTCTGACGACGATGCAACAATATAATATAAAACCAACAACAGCGTTCGGACCATTCATCAGTTGATAGCATTAAGGACCGGAGAACTACCACAGTGTAGCACGACTACGGACTTGAATACTTCCTCCAATACTTAAAGACAGAAGCACAAACAGCTGTTTTGGACCAAATTTTCAAATATTGCTAAAATTCAGATTTTGACATCCAGACGAGACTTCAGGTGATTCGACGCACGTAGTTTTAATGCAAAACAATTATTTTCAACACAAACATGATGAAAAACGTTAAAATTAAACGATTTCAAAGTGTGATTAACATAAAATTAAACAATTAACTGCAGATTCATCAGGTCAGATCATAGATGGAGATGATGAACGCAGCCTGAGGAGGAAACTTCAGCTCTGTTTGTGTTACTGAGGTTTTTTCTTCTCTTAGCTCCAAACTCTGCTTCTCATCTTTAATGTTCTGGGTGATAAAAGAGGCCATCGATCAAATCGCTGCACATTATTCTGATTTTAACACTTTTATCAAGAAATAATTTAAGTGGGAGGAAATTACAAGCTTTCATAAATCGTGTGGGGGCCTGACACACAAACACACACACACACACACACACACACACACACACACACACACACACACACACACACACACACTTCCCAGGTGTTTAGAGGTGCCTCCTAAACACCTGCATTTATTACTGTGGCAGCTACAGAGAGAGTCACAACTCATTGCATTAAATAATTACAGGAAACACACACACACACACACACACACACACACACACACACACACACACACATGTACACACACTCAGAGGTCAAACAGTTAGGTAAACAGTGTAAATCATTACTGTGCTCTCTGGCAGGTTCAAACCTGTTAGCACCACCACACACCAATGCTAACACACTAGCAATGCTAACACTAACAGCCAACACACACACATACATATAATGACCCTCCCCCGCCATCCCCCCTCCACCGTCACACCAGAAATGTGTGGCTCAGAGGTATTTCGTCCGTTTACACAACAGTCTACAGATTAACTGTAACCGGCGAGCTGAATACTGGGCGGAGCTTCCAGACACGACGAGGTCGATGTCACCGACACGTCACGTTTACACTCCTGAGCGTTAAAATACAGGAAATGTTCTCTTGAAAAACAGCAAGACAAGTTTAAAACTGTCCTGCGACGGCACGACGTGAACTCACTGTGCAGACGCTACATGGAAACAGTTCAAAGGTCATCGTGGTGTGTTCAAGTGCGGCTTTTTGGCCGGGACACAGGAGACGCGAGGTGTCGGCCTTCGTCGCTGCCACTTCTCTGATGTCAGTTTGGTGTGTCAGGGTCTTTAGCATCACTAAAAGTTAACGAGCTAACGATGCTACAGTTCTCTGTTTATATCTGTTAGCGTTAGCATTGAGTCATTTTTACCTGAAACTACAGTTCTGTAGTTTTAATGTTTTTATAAACCACATGTAAGTTAAATCTGCGAACCAGAACAAAACCACATTATTAAAATGTGCAGCTAATGACAGAAGTTATAGAAGTAACTACATGAACGTGTTCAGCAGGCGGCCGGAGATTCAAACAAGTGACAGCAGGTTCGAACTTCATCACAGGAGCTGATCCCACATCTGCTTTTCACTAACATCTGGAAACACTCACTCCGCCCCCCCCACACACACACCACACACACACACACACACTCACACACATACCACACACACCACACACACACACACACACACACACTCAGTACTGTAAGTTGGTGTTTTAACACCTCATTGATTCCCGCCAGCCAAATCCCGCCCTCCTCTATTTCAACACACAGACACATAACGGTTGAGTTACACCTCTAAGGAACAAAATCATATTCTGGATACACACACACACACACACACACACACACACACACACACACACACACACACACACACACACACACACACTGGGTGCAGCCTCTCAGTCACCCGCACAGAACAATGCCTCGACTTGCCAGAGAGAACCATCAACCCATTCTACCTCAGAGCCCCTGGCACTGTGGCACATACACACATGCACGCACGCACGCACGCACGCACGCACGCACGCACGCACGCACGCACGCACGCACACAGGGGGGGATTTATGGACGGCTGGTTGGCCCCTGACAGCAGCAGCTCGTCCAGGCGGACACATAAATCTACAGCCAGGCTTCAGACACGGCCTGTTCTGATCCATTTAGAGGCTATTATTGGAGGGGGGGGGGGGGGGGGGGGGGGGGGCTGTAACCAATACAGGCTTCTTCTTTGTCCCCAGACTCCCTTAACAAAATCATATAAATTATATCATTATAAACTTTGTGAAACTCTGTCTCTGACAGATTCTGAATCTTTGTCTCCTTCTTGTAAATTCAGCATTAAATGAAAACAGTAAGTTGTTTGTTTCCTTGTAAAAAGTGTCAGTTTGTGGCAGCATGGCTGCACCAGCCTGTCTGCTTCTGTGTCTAAAGTGCTAAAGTCTGACCTGCCAACATTTAGCAGCTGTTTGAACACACTGTTTACACTGATTTCACCATTTACACTCAATTTATGAAAAAAGAAACATTTTATTGATGCTAAACATGTCACATTTTACAGATACACTAAACAGTAACCAGTATAGGCGACTTCTTTGTCCCCAGACTCCCTTAACAAATGTGCCAGTTTAGTGAGTTGTTGAGTTGGAGACACTTTATAAACTGTGTGAAACTCTGTCTCTGACTGATTCTGACTTATTTGTTCCTTCTTGTAAATTCAGCAAATGTTCAACATGAACTTCTTTCTGTGTTTGAGTAGAAACATGGAGTCTGTTTGTCCCGGTGATGGACACTGTCAGAGGATATCATAATCTTTCATGTTCATCCAGAAGAAACGCCCATAAATCCACTTCATGACTCTTCAGACCTTTTTAGGTTTTCTTCAGTATCAAAGTAATCTGATTACATCCATGGGTACACTGCAAACAGGAGCTGCTAACAGCAGTCACACTCAGCAGGTTCCACGACTGTAACAGTGTGTTTACAGGTCGGATCAGCTGACAGGTCTCAGGTCGAGCCCTCACCAGGATCAACACGGCCAGAACAACAGAACATTACAGTGAATCAGCAGGGTCGTATGTTTTCCTATAAGATGCAGGATATTAATATTCAGACACAGAGAGATTTGAACCTTTAAGAAGGTGGCAGCAGTGACTTTACACTCAGCAACATGAGCAGCAGTAAACAACCAGGACAGTTAAATGTCTCAGATATCTCAGATATGTGCGTGTTTATTTTGTTAGCAGTTGTTTATTTGCAGGACGGAGGCAGCCTCCTACTGCACGCGCTCAGTAACACTCATGACCACGTCTGCAGATAAAGTGGACTTGACCCGACGTTGACACAGCTGTGACGTCGCTGTGATGTCACTGACGCATCCCGGATGCCTTATTGTAAGTAATGATCTGAAGCTCCTTTTCCTGTATCTGATTGGCTGAGCTGCCAAATCTCCAAATCAGTAAGAAAGCGAGAAGGAGGAGGGAAGGGGGAGGGGGCTGATTTCTCTGTTGCCACGGCAACCGCCAATCACCTCTAATCTAATTTACAGCCAATCAAAACAAAAACACCAGCTGGCCCTTAACTCAGTGCGAAGTGTGTGTGAGCTTATGTCGAAGTGTGTGTGTGTGTGTGTGTGTACGTCTGTGTATATATACAGTATACAGTATATACGTGTGTGTGTGTGTGTGTGTGTGTGTGTGTGTGTGTGTGTGTGTGTGTGTGTGTGTGTGTGTGTGTGTGTGGGGAGCCCAGGTGTGAGGCTTCCTCCTCCAATCACACACCAATCAAACTCAGTTAATATCCAACCACGAAATATCACTTCTTATTGGCTAATTTGTGTGTGTGTGTGTGTTTGTGTTTGTGTGTGTGTGTGTGTGTGTGTGTGTGTGTGTGTGTGTGTGTGTACACTACAGCCACAGCAGTATAAACAGTTACCATCGGCGAATTCACACTTTAATTCCTTCTCACAACACTTAACCAATCAATGGCCTCTCTCCGCTGAGAGAGTGATTTGATTGGCCGGGAGCCTGCAGTGATAATTAACCACAGAGTTCAGTTCAATTTCCAACAAAGATCCAACCGGGTCAGATCCCACCGGAGGGACCATCAGCGTCACTGCCGAGTGCTTTCAGCCAATCAGCTCTTAGATTGATCTGCTCGCAGGACGTCATTGGTCGAGTTCATCGACCAGCAGAGACTGAAACCTGTTCGGACGGGAGATTTATGAGTGTGAAGGGTTTTTGTTTTTCCACCACCTGATCTGAGGAGTGTGTGTGTGTGTGTGTGTGTGTGTGTGTGTGTGTGTCTCAGGTACGGCAACAAAACACAAAACACAGAACCGCTTCAACCGGCACCCTTTTGGTTGGTTTCCTGTCAAAGCACTCTTTTTTTAATTTAATCCAATTCAAAGCTTTATTGGCAAAAGAAAGTGTCGATAACAATCTTCCCAAAGCATCAAAGCAGCAGCACTGTGATCACTGCAACAACCATCTGAAACATCTTCAGCTCTGTTTGTCCAGGTGGTGTTGCCGTACCTCGCCGTCTACTCACACCAACTCTCCCTGTCGGTGCGTTCAAGTGTCCCTGAAAGTTTTCAGGAGTCATTGACCTCGAATGCAGAACAACACAACGAGAACACACAACATCAAAACACACAAAATACTGAGAAAGAAGATGACTCATCGCTCGGATTACAAACCAGAACTCCAAAAAAGAAAATATATGCAGACGAGGAAGGAAAGACAACAATAATAATAATTATTAGAAAAGCCAACGTGTTTTAACCATCATGATGTCATCATGATGTCATCATGATGTCATGAGGCTGAAGTGAGCTCGCAGGACGAACACATTCTAAAAACAGAAGAAAATAAAAGCGTACAGACGTCGACTCATCCTGATCACATCTACAAACACAGAGACGGAGCAGGTAGAGAGCAGAGCGAGGGAATCGAACCTGCGACAGGACGTCTACAGAGACACTGCTGGAGTGCTCATGGTCACCACGGCCCTGAGGCTGAAGTGATCAGGAGCCTTACATCATCAACAGGCGACAGTTTGTTCACTGGCCTGTTTGGGCTCGAGGACGTCAACTTCAGTCCGCCTCACTTTTACTTTCAGTTTAGTTTCTTACTGTGAATCTTTTTCTGTCAGTGTGCAGCTGAATGTTGAGACGTCTTCAGTAGCAGACGCCGTTTTGTGAACGCCAATATATGTCGTTTTAGGACGGGTACCGAAACCCTGTGTTAAACATGAATAATTACTGCAGTACTGATGAGCTCCGACATTAACAGTTCATCATCGCTGCTTTGAACCAGCAGAGACGAGAGGACTGACACTGACTTCACTCAGTATTTTATTGACAGGTTAGATAATTATATTCCTGTTCTGAATTTACTAGTTTCAAAATGAAAAAGAAACCTGATACGAATACAGATAAAGAGCCGAAGTGATGCCGGAGTATTACGTAAGAGTAAGAGTATGTAAATCCTAACGGTGCCCACCCAGGTGGAAACACACCTATGCAGTTGCTTGGATACAAAAAATCAGGCTTTAGTTTAGCTCGTTAGCATGCTAACATGAGCCGATGTGTGACGTCAGCAGCGCTGCAGGTTTCTACATTCACATGTTGACCTGATGAACAGTCAGTTCATCCTGAGGGGAACATGAACGTCTGAACTAACACAGTCCGTCACAGAGCTGTTGAGATGTTTCAGCCAGAACCATAAATGTTCGCCTCGTGGTGGCGCTAGAGAGTGTTGAGCCCGTGTGCTTCAACATCAGATCCAAACTCTGATCATGATAAAGTCTGGTTGGATTTTCTGTTCTGTCACCAGCGTTTGTTGATTAAGTTCGGCCCAATGAATGAAGGATTTACAGGTGAATGAACTGAATCTTGACTCAAATAGATCTGCAGCATCGTACAGTTTCATGCAGGTGAAGGTACAAAGGCAGAAGGTTAAACGCTCCCTCCTCAGGTGAGGTGCGCAGGTGCAGCCGCCTCACAATGACATCAGAACAAAAGTTAATCAATAATCACGTCTTCTTTGTGATCGCTCCGCTTCGCTCGCTGTGAAACTGACGGAGGTTTTGGTTCGTCTCCAGATTTCAGCTCTGCAGCAGAAGAGAGAAACAGGTGCAGGCTTCTCCTAATAATAATCATCTGTATGAATCTAAATCAACAGATTAATTTCCCTCTCTGGCTGCGAGGATTCATTCCCCCGTCGCTGCCGGAAAAAAAAAACCAGAAAGACAGAAAGAAAAAAGGAAAAAGCAGAAAATGATGTTTGGAAGAAGAGAGAAGCAGGTGCAGGCGGCTCGGTTACAAACAGACATTACTGTTATTAGAATAAAAGCCTCAATTCCCCGTCGTCTCATTAGCCAATAATGGCTCCGTTCCCTCTGAATGCCATAGCTGATTGGCTGACTCATCTCCGCTAATTCACTTTGTGCTAATGGAAAAGAGGAAGAGGAGGAGGAGGAAGTGTTCTTTTCTAAAAACACAGGAAAAGAAGGAAAAAAGCTTTCAGTCCGCGTCAGTTTGTGGAAATCTGCAGAGAGACGAATACAAAAAAAAGGATCTTTTTTTTTACTGTTTGACACAAAGAGACATCGGACCGGTGCCAGCTGGAGGCCGACAGGCGGCACGAGCGGCGCCAGCAGAGCGTTAGCAACACATCCTGGTGTAGATGTGTACGAGCGAGTTAGCATCATAATCAGACTGGATCGCCATGAAATGTAAGATCTGCAGCGTCACGAGAGAAGGATGGAAAAACAAAATGGTCAACTCTGTGCAGCGAGGGGCGGAGACATCCTGACAACAAGAGCTGTGATTGGTCAGTTTGGGCCTTTGACAGTGAAGCAGAGACACTGAACATTTACTGCAGGAAATCAAAGGAAACTGAAAATATTCAACCAGTTTGATGAAACGGTGGAGACGAGCGGAGAGCTGAGCCTCCTCCTCCACAACGCTGTGTACCGACCTCTGCCTTTAAGTGATCTCACTTTAGATGATCAGATTAGATTATCAATCCTTGTTGTATGTACAATGTATGTATAATCTTCATGGATTTTTGTTTAGTAAGATGTTCATCAGTTTACAGGCTCGTAACACGCATCGATAAAGACCATCAGAGACCAGCTGTGTCCAGTATAAAGATAAAGATGTCCTGAGACCACGTGATCACGTGATCATGTGATCATGAGAATCCATCTCACCAAACTTCAAGTGCATGTGGCCGAACAAACCATGGCTGAGCCAATCAGCGTCCTTTTCCCAGCCAGCAAGAGAAGCGACTGTTAGCATAGCCGCTTTAGCATCCGCTCTATCAGAAGTGGAGAGTTTGTTTCCTCTCTTCTCTCCACTGACTTCAGTAAGAGTTTGATCTCCTACCGGTGGTCTGATTGGTTGACGTCAGCCTGTGATAGACGGTGGTGGACAGATGTGCCGTCCAATCACCTGACGAGGATATTTTGAAGGTGCCTGCCCTTTTCCAAACCGTTAGCCGCAGCTCTCCAGATCGTTCTGTCTGACGAACCATCCGGCACATCAGGTTACAAAGCTCCAGTACAGTAAGTATAAACCAGGCTTCAGTCCTGAGTACGGGTCAAACTGGACCCTACGTTCCCCGGCCCATTTTTAAAATCCCACATTGTAAACTTTCATTGACTTTACTGGCACTGTTCTTCTTCTCTGCTGCTGTGGGCACACTGCTGCTCTGTAGTTAATGACATCATCACAGTTATTTTATCAAACCTGACAAAACTCGTCCGGACCGACAGGCGCCGCCGAGCAGAACTCCTGGAGACGCCTGAACTCATCTGACCCGTGTGAATCAGTGGAATGCACCTTTAACGCTGATCGATACACACCTTCACACCTACACGCTGTTGAGACCAGAACACACACCCGAAAACACTGAGCCCGGCTGTGTGTGTGTGTGTGTGTGTGTGTGTGTGTGTGTGTGTGTGTGTGTGAGCAGCTCTTTGTTCTGCTTCCAAAACAAACAGGCCTGAGGGGAGAGAGGAGACACGCTGCACTGACCGCACCTCCCAACACACACACACACACACACACACACCCATACTCCTGAGACGTCCCCTCTGGCTTCCTGTCGCCTCGTTCTCTCTTTACACACTGATGACATCACTCTCTCAGAGCCAATCAGCTGTCAGATCAGCTGATACAAAAACAGCTCCCATAGATGGGAAATCCATTACTGTCAACTGCTACTACAGCGAACACTGGAGAGCACACACATACATTTATATATATGTATACAGTGTATACAGTATATACAGTGTATACAGTATATACAGTGTATACAGTATACAGTATATACAGTGTATACAGTATATACAGTGTATACAGTATACAGTATATACAGTGTATACAGTATATACAGTGTATACAGTATATACAGTGTATACAGTATACAGTATATACAGTGTATACAGTATATACAGTGTATACAGTATACAGTATATACAGTGTATACAGTATATACAGTGTATACAGTATATACAGTGTATACAGTATACAGTATATACAGTGTATACAGTATATACAGTGTATACAGTATATACAGTGTATACAGTATACAGTATATACAGTGTATACAGTATATACAGTGTATACAGTATACAGTATATACAGTGTATACAGTATATACAGTGTATACAGTATATACAGTGTATACAGTATACAGTATATACAGTGTATACAGTATATACAGTGTATACAGTATATACAGTGTATACAGTATACAGTATATACAGTGTATACAGTATATACAGTGTATACAGTATACAGTATATACAGTGTATACAGTATACAGTATATACAGTGTATACAGTATATACAGTGTATACAGTATACAGTATATACAGTGTATACAGTATATACAGTGTATACAGTATACAGTATATACAGTATACAGTGTATACAGTATATACTGTATACACTGTATACACTGTATATACTGTATATACTGTAGATGTGTACATGTGTATGCAGAACAGGTTTGTTATTTTATGAGAATACTCTCAGGATGAAGTACAGAAACATGTTTCAGTTCCAGCTGAACTTCAGGATTTGTTGAAGTTGAGTTTAAATCTGATTTCATATAATTTGATTTTCTTTGTTTTTGTTTCTGAGAACAAACTGAAGAGGAAGAGGGAGGAGGAGGAGGAGAGAGGAGGAGAGAGGAGGAAGAGGAGGGAGGAGGGAGGTTTCTCTCTTCTCGCCTCAGTTTTGTCATCGCATGTTTGTCTTCGTTCTCTTCCTGCTCTGCGTCAGACTCCCATGACTCCCGGAGGTCGGAGGTCGGAGGTCGTCTGGTTCACAAACCTAAACATGCTTCATAAAGTAAACATGACGTCTGCGTGTTTACGTGCTGATGTATGGAAGCCCGGAGGAGTCACGCTACATCGCCTGATGGATGATCTCTGCAGGTTGATTTTCACTGAATTTACTGGAGAGGAAAACTTTCTGTTTCACGCTGCTCATACTTCCACTTCAGCACACTTCAGAGGGAATATGGTACTTTAACTGCACCACAGTGATGTTACAGCTGGAGTGTTTCTACACCGAGTCGGTTCTTGAGTAAAGGATCCGAGCAGCGCCGGAGGAATGCGAGCTGGTATTTAAAAGCCAGACTCTGGTGATGCAGGCAGGTTTCAGGCTGCCAGCTCCGTGTGTCGACAGTCAGAGCTGATGTGATTATGTCGTTAGAGGAGGCAGACTGGGCCCGAGTCCCAACAACACTCAGCCTGCTGCTGGAAAAACACTGCACGAAATATACCACCCTGAACCGGTCCAAAATCTGAGCCTTTCTGCTACTGGGCTCAGATTCTTTTAACTGTTTCCAACACAAATCAACCGAAGACTTAAATCCACTGCTTTAAATCTGCAACAGCAGAATCTGACTGTTAGAGACGCTGCAGGTCCTCTTAAAGGAGAAGGTCCACAGCTTGGACGGATATCAGTCTGTGTGTTCAGCACAGAGCTGCAGTCGGGACGTGGTTAGCCTAGCTTAGCATAGCAGGGGGCCAGCTATGCCTGGCTCCATTAAAAGTCAAAAAATCCACTCAGCAACATCTAAAGCTCAGCGATTAACAAGATGTATCATAATTAATGTGGAGTAAGAGATTTAAACGTCTCGTCACACATTCAGAACTCCATTTGTAATTCTGTTCAGAACAAAACCAGTCAAAGTTCAATCGTCTGCAGTGAATCTCAACACTGCTAAGTGTTTTATCTCTGTTGGTTAGCACTGTTAGCATCATTCGGCTACGTCTCCAATGTCCCCGCAGGGCGTTTAGCTGCTGGTTGGGTCAGTCGTTGTAATTCAGGTCTGAACAACTCATTCCTGACTATTAAACATTTCTGTTGATCGTTTGGTTTATTTTCATCCCTGAAAACAGTTTTAACCCCAAAGTTACACATCCAGAACTCCCTTTACGTTTTCATGTAAAACAAAATGTTTCTGTGGGACAATTATCGAAATCTGAAGTCTTACATGAACAACAAGACTACGGTGAATCCCAGTGGACTGAAACTCACTTGCTTGTGTTAGTTAAATCCATTCGTAGGCAACAAAGGTGACACCTGGACGTTAGATCGGTTCTCTGGGTTTAAACTTTAAGATCGTCTTCTCTGAAACAAAGCTGCTGTCGCTTCTTTACTGCACGAGACGGACGTGAACCTGAACAACTCCTGAGAATGTCATTAGGTGTTCAGAGGAGAAATTACTGAATGAACGTGAAGAGTTCTGGAGGACTGTGGTCGGACTGGTCGGATCCCAGTTTGACTGTGTTTGAATCAGGGTGGAGCTGCAGTTTAAAAAACGGTTCATCTTTTATGAAGTGGATGAATGTGTTTTTAAGCCGAGGTTTCTTCTGTGTGTGGTCGCACAAACTAAACGTCCCCGTGTGGCTTTTCTACCAGAGCCGCTTCATTCACTTCCTGCTCGGTCCTCGGTCCTGCCTCAGACCACCACAGTTAAAACTGGTTCTGATAGAACCAGTGGTTCCCCATAAGAAAGGACTGGACCAACGTTTCTCTTTCACAGAACAGCCGCAGCATTTTTAATTGTAGTGAATTAAAACTTTGCTTGCTTCTAAAACCACCTGAGGCTGGATTCATCTGTACCTGCAGTCTGCAGGGTACATTAGTGTTCTCAGGGCCGCAGCTCCTCACTGTGACCTCTGAAGGTGAATAAACTGCAGTTTCTCTCTGATGTAAAAGCCAGAAAAAACAAACATTCATCTGGAAAGACAGAACAAGAGAGAGACGCTGTTTCCTCGTTTTATGAGTCTGAATTACGATGTGAAGGACACGTCTGCAGCAGTTGTACAAACAGGGCTAAAAATATAATTAGTAGCCCTGAAAAACCCTGAGATGACTGAACGGTTGAACACAGCAGAGGACTGAAGGGGAGGACGGACAGAAACTCAGAGTGACAGACGGAGATAAAGTCAACAGAGAGTTTGAGTTACGACTTGTTGTTTTTTCTTCTGTCACAACGCAGCGAGCAGCCGTCTCCACGTGACGTGAATCAGGACTGTTAGGTCTCTGCGGAGGGTCGGCACGTCTCAGCGCCGCACACACTAAGAATTATGGGCTTTTTCTGCTTCAGCTGCAGCAGCAGTCAACTGAACCGCAGCAGAGAGGGAGAGGCACCGACACCGGCAGGGTCGCAGGTTCAATTCCCAGAGTAACCACAGCAAAACACACGCTCAGAAGAAAAGGAATAGTGGAAAATTCTGGGAAACACACTCAGTCTGTCTGTGTGTTACGCTCTGAGAAGAAGTCAGGATGTGGTTAGCCTAGCTTAGCATAAAGACTGGAAGCAGGGGGAAACAGCTAGCCTGACTCTGTCCAAGTCTGAGCACATTTAAGTCGTCTTGCACAATATGAGGAAAAACTGTGAAGTGCAATAACTTTGTTCAGTAAGACAATTTGACTCCTAAACAACTAAAATGGACTTCAGTAGATGGCATACCTCCGCCAAGGCCCAGCAGTCCCCTTTTGTCCTCACTGATAAATATGCCTGATTTTTTAGTTCAGATCCATGTGTGCCTGAGAAATGAATGAACAGGTGGGAAAATGCCCTTTTTCTCACATTCAAAACATTCCTGGATCCACACAAGACGTTAACGAGGTCCGTTCTGAGCCGAGACAGAACCTCCATCAAGTCTGGTGCAAATCTGTTCAGTCGTTTTTGTGTAATTCTGCTGACCGACCGACCGACCGACCGACCAACAAATCATCCAACTAACCAACCAACCAAAGCCTCCCTCCTGCAGTATTATCAAAGCTCCACCAATTTGGTGATTAACATGTTTCATTTCCTGTGAATTTGTCATAATAAAAGTCTTTTATTCAGTCATTTAAAAGCTTTTATTATGAAGCTTTTCTTCCTGCTCACGCTCACATGTAACAACGTGGTTGCAGGTTTAATGGACACAGTAATCATGTGAGTATCTCCGGCTGATGAATCCTCTCCCTGGGATCTGCTTCTCATCAACATACACTTCAGTTATGACGATAAGATAAATAAAGTGCAGCTCGGACATTTAGAGAAGGACTGAAATCATCTCTTCTTCCTGAGACTCTACAGGCACCATGCCTTGCTCGGGGGCACTCAAACATTCCTTAATGATGATAAAAATATAACCTGTTTCAGTTATTTCTGACTGTGTCTCTGCGAGCTGTGACTCTGCTCTCCGTGCTGACGGCCGACAGACCGTCTGTTTTTATTCTCTCGCCAAATTACCAATCGACCCCCGTCTCCTTAATTCAATTCATTAGAGTCGAGGCTCTCGTCCCAGTGAGAGCCAATCACAGCGGCCCAGTTAGAAACCACAGGAATGCTTTTGTAGAGACGAAGAAATGAATGTTAACTGCCTGAAACCAGTCGGTAAGAACAGGCAGAGTAATAAACAGTGTGACTGAAGCAAAGTTTGAAAAAAGGATGATTATTATTAATGAATGATCTTTGGATCGGTGGATATCTGCAGCCAAACTAAGTGACAGATATTACCTGCATGGAAAACACTGCAGAAAGAGGCGTTCAGTGCAGCTCCTGCAGACTTACTGAGGGGGACGAGTCTGATTTTAAGTCACTTTGATTTTGTAACAAAGATTCATTATTTTGGATTTAAAATGTAAAAGTGCATCTTTGTTTAAACCCAAACTGACTGAGCGACTGGCGGCTTCAGCGCTCTGCAGACTGAAGCTGGACTCACATGTGACCTCGCCTCTCATGGGGAAGCAGACGTAAACAAAGTGGAGATTAGCGCGGTGCAACAACAAAAGCAGAGGTTAAACGAGTCTGGATGAGTGGAGAGTTTTCTATTCTTCAGAGAGAGCTGGAGGTGAGACTTTAAGTTTCTGTCAATGGTAGAATGCTAGCTAACGTTAGCCTTAAGGGCTACAATGTTTAGCGCTGATTGGCAGCGGCATCAACCCTCTTTTATGTCGTCTGACTCTGAATATTCTGATGTAATCATCTGTATTTTAAGTCTGACATATCAAACGTGTGTGATGCCATCGAGGTGACTCCACTGAGTCTGTGAGCAGTTCAGGAGGCTTCAGACTGGATCTGTAAACTCCTCACATGACCCGATCATCTGTGTTGAACACCAGCACCGATCAAGGAGCCAGAACAGATTCCTCCTCTGATTGTCCGGAGGGGCGACGGGAATAAATCTGCCCTGTAGTGAGACCAGGTTGACTCAAGTCCTCTCCTACGTCTGCAGGCAGTTATATCAAGGCAGGAGTATTACTCAGTATTACTCAGTATTACTCAGTATTACTCAGTCAGATGTGATGCTGTTTTACATTTTTTTTAGCTTTGATCAAAAGCTGAAAGCAGCAAAACCACAGAGCAACTAATCAGCCCCGTGTGACCGTGATGTTGTGCACTGGAACAACACAAGCACATTTAAATCCATACAAATGATAAATGTTTCAACATTTTTCTGAAGCAAAATATTAATAAGAATAGAGAACAGATTTTATTTTTTGATCATGGGTGAAAAAAACGTATATTTCTACGTCTATTTCTGTAATTATACGACATTATTCTGGCTGACTTTGTGTATGTGGACATTTAGGTATGCTTGTGTAATAATACATTTCAAAAAATGTAAAAGTAAGAAAATAAATATTAAAAGAAATGAACCAGCCCCTGAACCAGTGTAACAACTGACGGCTGCTGTATAAAATGATTATTTGTAATTTAACGGCGTCGTCGAGCAGAGCCTGCGGCAGTGTGTTGAAATCCTCGTCTGTTTCTAAGCGTCTGGTTGGCTGTTGAAGCGGTGGAGAGAGTTTGTTGGACTGCAGCAGCTCAGAGAGCAGAGGAGGAGGAGGAGGAGGAGGAGGAAGAGGAGGAGGAGGAGGAGGCTTCACTAAACATAGAACGAGTGTTCTCCGCCAACATCTACAACCAAACTCAGCCATTTCCACCAATCTGCTCCCTGCATAGACTACACCTCCGGCTATTCCTCTGTTCCTCCCTCCATCCGTCGCTCTCAGAGGTCAGCTTTCAGAGGAATATCTCCCCGTGTCAATGAATATTAAAGCGGCAGCTGTGTGGGAGGAGAGGTGAGCGGGGTGAACGCCGAGAGGATTCATTCACATCACCCAGCCTCCATTTTTACTTTTCAGGCAATTAAAATTCATCCTTCACATGGCTGGAAAATGGAGATGATTGTGAGGTCAAATGTGGACGGAGAAGAGCTTTTAAATGCATGTTTTAATTTTAATGAGCGGTGATGTAGATTAATGTGTCTCGAGTGTAGAGGAGGGTGTATGGAGAAGTTTGCTTCTGTTGAAGACCAGCAGAGCAGTAAGATTAATGGTTTAGATCACGCTGACCTTTCAAACCAATCACGTTGTTTCATTCTAATGAAACCAAACGTGTCAGCTTGAATAAAGATTATAGATTCAAACTGTCAGTCTGAACAGGAGAGAGGGCGTCAGAATGGATTACAACTTTCAGGAGAAGTTACATGTAAGACAATCAGCTGAAATCTACAACAGCAATGAATAAATCAAATGTTCTGACGAATAACAAAAATCCAGTGACTGCAGCTGATTCATTGCTAAAGCTATCAGCGAGCTAGTGACAAGAATGGCAGAGAGAGTGCAGGCAAAGTTTCCCAACGCTAACAAGCTAGCTTGGCAGCGGTGAGTCCCAACAACAGCCATGTTAGACATGTTGCTTATGTTTATCATGTTTTCATGATGTGAGTGAGACATGAGGTCGTTCAGCAGCTAACACAGTTAGCACAAAGCTAACAGCCACAGCAGAGAGCAGTAACTAACAGTCTGAGGTACGTTCATGACGGCTGTTTTGCTCGTGTTAAAGTGATCGAGATATTTAAGTTTTTCATTTGTGTATTTATTAGAAACGAGATCTCAGAGAGCTCATTGAATTCAGCGAGCTAGCCGCTAACACATCTCCCAGCTGGCGAGCGAGAGCTGCAGGGCAGTCAGTGTAGTCCATGAAAGTATTACCTGGATACAGTGGCTTCACTCAGGTGAGCTTCAGGTGGACAACTGCTGTACTGCAACTAATCTAACTAATCCTGCTTTATCATAGTTTTTATTTTCTTGCTCGTGCACTTTTTTAAAATGTCTCTTCAACTGTGATTTCTTTAAAACTCATGAAGATGAAATGATTCTGCTGTTTGACCTCACAGCTGCTCACTGTCCTTTCATTTTGTTGTGTGCAGCTCAGACTGGACCAGTCTGCAGTCCGTCCTGCAGGGAAAAAGCCCGTCTTTAACCGACTGCAGGGCTCCGACGGAGACACAAAACAGACACTTTGTGCTGCTAAGTGGGACATTTTTCTGACAGCAGTCTCTGCAGCTTTCCATGAGATGAACACGGGCGCCCGACACCAACGAGACAAGTTTACAGCTTCAGACGAGGCTGCGAACGTCTCTGCAGAGACACATCTGTCTGCCCGTCTGTGTGTCCCGAGTCTGACTGGTACTGATCCTGCAGCGGTCCTGCGTCCTGTTCCTACACCTCGCTGCTGTGTATCTGTGCTGCCTGCCAATAAAAACCCTGGAAACGAGCAGATTGTGTTTGCTGTGTTATGAAATCAAAACAACGTTCAGCTTATTTTCAGCTCCAGATAACAATAATAAGGACGGAGCCGCGGGCAGCACAGACCGAGGTGTGACCGGGTTCTATAAGCAGCAGAAAATACGGAGAAGAGATGAAATATTTATCAGATTCCTGCTGCTTATGCTTATTATTAACATTATTATTATTACAGAGTCGCTGCCCGTCTGTCTGTACATGTGGGTGTTTACAGCAAGGATCTGTTTTACTCAAGTACTGTACACATCTGAAGTACAAGTACTTTTACGTGTCCTCACCCCGTTCTAATGGAAAGTCTCCAGAAGCCCGAGAGCCCAAACTGATCTGAAAAGATAATATTTACACGCTGCTTGAATCTGAAGTCTTCACTGTAGCTGCTAAGCTAAAAGCTAAACGCATCAGTCTAGAGGGCGTACACGAGCTGGACCGCACGGTGAGGGTTAAATCTGGTCTCCTCAGATCAGGTTGTGATCTCTTCTCTCCTGCAGACTGTGATCACAGCAGACGAGCTGTATGGAGACATCTGATGATTCTTTGGTTGTTTTTCTGTTTTAAATCCTTAAAAAAGACGCTCCTCACATGTGCAGAACTTGCCTGAGAAACATCATGTTTTTAAGTTTTCTTCAGTATCACAGTGATCCAGTGATAGTCGTCTGTACATCCACAGGTTCACTGCTAACAGGAAGTGCTAACAGATAATTCGGCAAAGTTTAAATGTAGTTTTAACTAATGTACACGCTGAGCACTTTGCAAAGATGAAGCAGTGAAACATTTACTGTACCGACTACAGGTGAGACAAAACAAGACGCACTCAGAGCTGATAGCTGCACAACATGTCCACGTCTTCAGGAGCTCAGTCCTCATTCACATTCAGTAACAATCACCCTGAAGCTAAGTGCTCGGAGGTAAAGAGAGAAACACTGGATTTGTTTGGAGACGGACGACAGGAACCGATGGACCTGACGAGTGCAGCTGACAGGAAACACAAACTGTTCAATCTGTTGCTTTCTTTCTTTCCTTCACTTTCCAAAGAGCCTGCAGTGATTTTAAACATGAATAAGCCAATTTTCTCTCCATCCTTTCTCCTCTCCTCCGCAAATAGAAACACTAGAAAGCAGTCAGAGACCTAAGAGCGATTTTAAAACATTCATGCAGCCATTTTCTCTCAGCAGAGGAGGCAGCCGCTCTCAAAGACGCCAGTCATTTTCTCTCCTGTCTTTCTGTCGTCTCTTTGCTCTTTTGTATTTCTGTTTTTCTTTCAGCAGCACAAACAAACACGTCTCCTCTCACTGCAGCCCAGAATCTCTCCTCAGATCCACCAGCAGCTCCTACCTTCTTCAGCTGTCCGCTCCGGGTTCCCACGAACACCACCGTGTGTTCTCCGTAGGTGTAAGCGGCCACGGCGCCCATGCCCTCAGTCCGGTCCTCATACAGCGGGTTCCCCTCGATCACCCTCAGGCCTCCCAGCGGCTGGTTCAGCACCAGGCCACAGAAGTCGTCTCCGATCTGCTTCGGCTGTGGACGGGAGAGGACAGAGCGAAGGTTAACACCACTGCTCCTTTAAATTAGATACATTAAAAAACCTAAATTAAAAAATCCCCCGTCTGTCAGTCAGTAAACATTTCCTGTCGCTTTAAATATCAACTCAACAGACTGAATCATAAAACACAAGTGTCATAATGGTAGTTCAGTCCCCACATGGTCACATAAATAAAACGACTCTCCAGCATATTTATTTGTTTCACGTGGGAAACTACAGTCTGTGTACGATGTGATCTGTTATCTCATTGTGCTGATGAGACAGCTGGAGATGATTTAAACATCGGTGTGATAGTGTTTCATAGAGCTGTGTCCACTGTGTACAGAAGCAGGGAGGAGCCGGGTTATTACAGGGTACACACACACACACACACACACACACACACACACACACACACACACACACACACACACACACACAGAGGTTGGCTAACACCCTGTCATTAGCGGGTTAAAGCCTTGATGCATCACAGCAACAGAACAGGGCGGAAAATCTGAAACACACAGAAACGTAACTGCACTTCTGAGGATTCAGATCAGCTGTGAAGTCACTATTTATACATATAATGTTTCAGTAGAGCTCGGTACAGAAACGCAGTAGAGCTCAGTACAGAAACGCAGTAGAGCTCAGTACAGAAACGCAGTAGAGCTCAGTACAGAAACGCAGTAGAGCTCAGTACAGAAACGCAGTAGAGCTCGGTAAAGAAATGCAGTAGAGCTCAGTACAGAAACGCAGTAGAGCTCAGTAAAGAAACGCAGTAGAGCTCGGTAAAGAAATGCAGTAGAGCTCAGTACAGAAACGCAGTAGAGCTCAGTACAGAAACGCAGTAGAGCTCGATAAAGAAACGCAGTAGAGCTCAGTACAGAAACGCAGTAGAGCTCAGTACAGAAACGCAGTAGAGCTCAGTACAGAAACGCAGTAGAGCTCAGTAAAGAAACGCAGTAGAGCTCAGTACAGAAACGCAGTAGAGCTCAGTACAGAAACGCAGTAGAGCTCAGTACAGAAACGCAGTAGAGCTCAGTAAAGACACTAGCATTTGCCAAAGTGGCGCTCGTCGAGGGGCAGCCCACCCTGCAGACATCCGGCCCGTCTGCTCTCTGCTGCCCAGAGACTCTGATAGCAAATAGCAGCTCTGGAGGACGAGTGCAGCCCAGCAGCAGCTGGCCAGGCAGGAGGGGTCGCTGTGTTTACTGGGGAAACTGCAGGTTACAATCCCGGGTATTAGCGCCGCTGCTTAGCATCAGAGAAGAAGTCGGAAATGCGATGCTACCAAGCGGACCATCAGAGTTGTGGCCGGCGCCGCTGCAACATGCAATTTCTGGGGAGGTGCACGTAGCATAAATCAAGCTGAAGAAAAGGCTCTGTTTCAGTGAGTCCTCACAAGTGTAGAAGAAATGTGTGTGTGCGTGTGTGTGTGTGTGTGTGTGTGTGTGTGTGTGTGTGTGGCAGAGAGCTGATCATTAACTGTGAAGGAAGGTCCTGAAGGTGCAACACACACACACACAGGACAGATTGTTACATGTTGTGCAGACAGGCGGCCTGCTGGTGACGCTTAATGAAAAACAAGACTGAAACACACACACACACACACACACACACACACACTCACACACACACACACACACACACACACACACACACAGACACACACACACACACACACACACACACACACACACACACAGAGACACACAAGAACAAACAAGAAAAGAGACGTTGTCGTGTTACATCCCAACATCCATGCATGCACACACACACACACACACACACAAACGCACTCCCCACTGTTTATGATAAAAGAAGGAGGTCAGAGCCTGGACAATGGCCCCGCCTCCTCTGTGTTTGCCTATAACACACACACAGACACACACACACACACACACAGACACACACACACACAGACACAGACACACAGACACACACACACACACACACACACACACACGCACACACACACACTAACATGGGTCATTAGTTTACATTTCATCACTTTGATCAGTGTGTGGCTGATTGGCTCTGATTGGTTGGTTAGTTAGTTGGTCAGTCGGTCGGTCGCTCGGCCAGTTGATTGGTTGCCGGGGGCAACCCCAACCCCAGACCCCCCCCCGACCCCTCCATGCCCCTCCTCCCTCCACCATCCCGACTCATATCCAAGCCGCCCCCCCCAACAAGACTCGGATCCTGGCGGGTTTCCCTGCCTGGTTGCCATGGTTACCACTGCAGGCCATTACCGCCGTGAATAAGAGCATCATCTCCCCCTCCCCCCCCCCTCCCCCTCCCTCCCCCTCCCTCCCCCGACCTTAAATAACCCCACTGCAGAGAGAGAAATCTTTCCTTCTCGCTTTTCACGTGTTGTTCATCATCCTTCATATATTCATGCAGATAGTTGGTATATTTGTGCTTAAATCTCAGAGAGACACTGTTATTCTGTGTGTGTGTGTGTGTGTGTGTGTGTGTGTGTGTGTGTGTGTGTGTGTGTGTGTGTGTGTGTGTGTCTGTGTGTGTCTGTGTGTGTGTGTTGCAGCCTGAAGCCAGCCTCTGGCCAGATGATGTACAGTATCCTCAAAGGAAAACAAAGAAAGAAGTGAAGAAGCAGACAGATTTCCCTCCATTTTAAACGCTGCATAGAGAGGCAGCACAGGGTATTCAATGAGGGCTGCAGCCTTTAATATATGTTGTTATAGGTGAAGCTCTTTCTAATATTTAAAAAGAAGAGTTCATGCAAAAATTTGCACGGTAAAGTCTCGTAGTCCACAGAACATTTCTGGAGCTTCACAGTAAAACAGAGTTGCAGCGTTCTGCTGAACAGCTGAAGCAGCTGGAGACTTGATTTTTCCATAAATCCACTTTGAAATCCTTAAAAAAGATTCTCCTTGTGCAGAACTTGCCTGAGAAACTTCATGTTTTTAAGTTTTCTTCAGTATCACAGTGATCCAGTGATGGTTGTCTGTACATCCACAGGTTCACTGCTAACAGGAAGTGCTGACAGCTGATTCTGCAAAGTTTTAATGGAGTTTTAGAGGTTTTTTTCCAGCTGCTTCAGCTGTTCAGCAGAACGCTGCAACTCTGTTTTACTGTGAAGCTCCAGAAATGTTCTGTGGACTACGAGACTTCACCTGACTTTATATCATCAGGAGGAGATGATGGCTGAGCCTGACTTTATATCATCAGGAGGAGATGATGACTGAGCCTGACTTTATATCATCAGGAGGAGATGATGGCTGAGCCTGACTTTATATCATCAGGAGGAGATGATGGCTGAGCCTGACTTTATATCATCAGGAGGAGATGATGACTGAGCCTGACTTTATATCATCAGGAGGAGATGATGGCTGAGCCTGACTTTATATCATCAGGAGGAGATGATGGCTGAGCCTGACTTTATATCATCAGGAGGAGATGATGACTGAGCCTGACTTTATATCATCAGGAGGAGATGATGACTGAGCCTGACTTTATATCATCAGGAGGAGATGATGACTGAGCCTGACTTTATATGATCAGGAGGAGATGATGGCTGAGCCTGACTTTATATCATCAGGAGGAGATGATGGCTGAGCCTGACTTTATATCATCAGGAGGAGATGATGGCTGAGCCTGACTTTATATCATCAGGAGGAGATGATGACTGAGCCTGACTTTATATCATCAGGAGGAGATGATGGCTGAGCCTGACTTTATATCATCAGGAGGAGATGATGGCTGGATTTACATTTTTGGGTGAACTGTGCCTTTAAGGATCCTTCTATCACTGCACCAATATGTCTTTTTTCTAGCAGAAGTCGTAGCGAGCCACAGCTAACGTCTACACAGTTTGTGCTGAGTAAACACAAACTGCAAATGTCAGCTTCAGGCTCCAGCTGCCATCTTTGGTATTTGCAGACGTCGTCTCGTCTGTGATCGAGGCTGAAAGGCCGTTTAGATGAGACGCTGGCTCACAAACACAGACTGACCTCAGCGGTGTCTCAGAGGTTTAAAGGTCTCCCCTGCTGACTTTAGGTCATTGGTGTTTCCTCACCGTGTGGATGCAGGGCAGCTCCTTGTTCAGTAACCACGGTAAGGAGAGTCGTCCCTCGCCACGGTAACAGGAGCGGATCCTCTCTCTCATGGCCAGGTTGATGTCATGGAGGGTGAACAGACAGAGGACCGTCTCTCTGGGCGGGTTAGAGCGATTCTTCTGCCCCTGAAAACACAACAAACACAACCACAGTCTGAGAGGCGCCGGTTCAAAACCCAGAGAAGCTCGGTAAACCCCGAAGCAAGGCACTGATAATGAAGACATACAACTGAGAGACGGACCAGCAACGTCACGGCAAAGGAGAAGATTAATAGAAATGATTTAAAGAACATTTGACAACTAAAGTAAAATGACAATAAATGGAAATTAAATAACAGAAGGAAGGAAAAATAAACACAAAGAAATCGCCTGCAGGATAATCGAGCATGAAGAGAGTGATGGAGGACGCACAGACAGACAAGAAACAGAGACAAAGGAAAACAAAGACATGAGAAAGAGAATATTAAGGTAGAAAAGACACAAAAACAAAGAAACACGGTAAATCACCTGTGAGAAGACGACAAAGAGGACGTCGTCGTCCTCGGACAGGCCGAGCGCCTGGGCCAGCCGTCGCCCTGGTTTCTGTTTGTAGGCGGCCTGGACCAGTCGGTACTCTACGCCGTCTTTGGTGCAGCCCAGAGGAAACTCCACGTAGGAGTAGAACTCGGTGTCGTTGGAGCACATCCTGACGATCTTAGAGGTGAAGAACTTCTCTCCGCCGGCGTCCATCTGCGTCAGCTGCGTGTCCAGCTGCAGAGTCAGGAAGTAGACGTACGTGCGGCTGGAGAAGCCGTACACGTAGTAGATGTCGAAGGCCGGGTAGAGGGACAGAGTGTCTGACGGGATCTTGATCTGCGAGGAGACAAACTCGTCCTGGTAGACCAGCGAGAACATGTTGACGCTCTCCTCGTCCGCCACCAGCTTCCTGCTGGACAGCGTGGGGAAATATTCAGACTTTCCATCAATGGCGGCGCCGATGAACAGGCGGCTGCCGCCCTTCAGCGGCTTCTTCCTCTTTGGGTCGGCCGTCCAGTCGTCCTCACCAACGACCACACCTGGAGAGGAGGAGGAGCACAGTCATCACAACTTCTTCAGGGGTCGAGCAGATGAGACATCACATCACAAAGAATGACGACAAAACCGCTGCAGCCGAACGAGATTACAGAGGAAAAATCATCAAGTGCAAAGTGGAGACAGAAACACTCGGTGTGCTTCGTCATGCTGGATGCCATTTTGTGCCGGCTCCTGCCTGTGAACTGGACACAGTCCAACAGATCTGACATGTTTGTTGGTGCGTCCAGTCGGAGCAGGATGCAGATGCTCCACATGGACCTTTGCAGCCTCGTATGTAGAAAGTATCATTTGGGTTTGAAGGTGAAGAAAATCAACAACAATGTGACTGAATGTCTGTTGTGTTCTGTCCTGTTGTCTCTCAACAAGCACGCAAACAGCGAGGTCGTCTTGCTGCGCAGCATCATTTAAACATCCAGCGTCCTACCAGCTGCTCTGTTCAGGTTACCAGAAGGGTTCTACCGGTCCGGTCCTACAGCGGCTGTTCTTGTATTAACAGCAGTAGTTTAAAGTTATAATTGTGTTTTCCTGATATTAACTAACTCTATCACAGCACTATTAGTGACATCTGATCAGAGAAATCCCTCCTGTGTGGTCGTCAGCCGACACGCTGCAGACACTGAGCGTGTTGTGTGTGGTTATCAATCATCTGCTTGTTTTGTCACAACAGTCGTCATTCAGTTTTTTTTGTTCAAACTAAAAACTACGGCAGCGTATTTAGAAGAAAAACCTGCAAAAACATTTTGACACCCTGACACATGATTGGCACCTGCAGGCTGAAGTGCTTTTTCCAGCTTGTCAAGAACAAAGTCGAGAGGAAACACGAGAGCTTTGTTTTTTCTTTTTGGCGTCAAAATTACTGAAACTGTGACACGATACGAGAACAAGATCTGCTGAACGTCTCTGAATTTAAATCCTGCAGTGGAGCTGACAGCTGACTGAACAACATACAGCTGTGTACTTATACACTGAGACCAGCATGAACGTGAAGTATTCCTACTGTGGATTTAATAATAATACCACATTTTTAACGAGACTGACTGAAACTGAACTGATCAGACAACAAAATCAGAACGTTCTGAGATCGTTCTGCTTTTGTTCCAAGCAGCCGCTGTCAGAATAATAAATCCTAATTATTGGTCGTACGTGATGTTTCTAAAGATTATGTTTGGTGTTTGTAGCTAACTAGTTTAGCAGAAGATGTTAAGCTAGCCTTAGCATGAAGACTGAAGGCAGACGGCTAGCGCTGTCTGATTCAGCAGATAATAACACAGCAGATCATTATCGTGGTCAGCTAACAGTGAGCATGCTAACAGATTAGCTGCCTGTACTGAAACAAACATTCATCTTCTCACCTGACTGAAAGAAGATGAGCTAGTTAGCTAGTCAACAGTTAGCTTCTGTGACCTCACCTGTGTTTAACGTTAGCTTGTGTTAACCTGTGCTAGCTTGTGTTAGCCTGTGCTAGCTTGTGTTAGCCTGTGCTGCTGGTTTGTTCTTCACAGTTTTTTCCTACACTTTCTACATGTTCAGGTGTGTCTGACCCCGCCCCCTCCACCTCAGCTTACCTGCCATCCCATCAGCCTCTCTGGCTCCAGACAGGTAGTGCTCTTTGCGGTGATGCGGCTCTCCCAGTTTGAAGAGATCCTCCAGCCTGAGGAACTGACAGACGCCCTGCCAGATCGACCCGCACGCCACCAGTCTGTTCCCAGTATAATCCACCAGTAACAGCTTGTTCACGTTATCTGACGACTCCAGGCTGAGGGCAGAGACACACAGACACACAGGTGGGTGTTAGACAGGAAGTACGCCGCCAGACAGGTGAGTGAGCAGGAAGACAGGTGAGAAGAAGAGTGAAAGATGAAGACACAAGACAGGTAACACAGTGAGGCAGATGGACATATAAGGACAGACAGGTAAAGTAGTGAAAGACAGACTGGTGTACACAGACAGACAGACAGACAGACAGACAGACAGGTGCAGACAGACAGACAGACAGATAAGTGTGGCAGACAGACAGACAGACAGACAGGTGTTTCAGACAGACCGGTGAGCGCAGGCCCTGACGCTGGGCGGAGGGTAACACTTGGCGTTGTCCTCCACAGGTCCGGTCATGTGACTCCTCAGCTCCGTCAGATTGGCTGACAGCTTCAGCACTCGGTTGACGGCGCCGACGAACACCTCACCTGTCCTCCGGTGGACCGTCAGGTGGGTGAGGGAGGTGTCGAAGGCTCGGTACACCGCCCGGCCCGACGCCGCGGAGGGAGGGGGAGGAACAGCCGGGGCGGAGAGGAGGGGGGAGGAGAGGAGGAGGAGGGAGAGCAGGAGGAAGAGGAGGAGAGGAGAGGAAGAGGAGGAGGAGGAGGAGGGGAGCATGGTGGATAGAAAGAGGAGGAGGAGGAGAGGACGGAGGGATGGAGGAGGAGAGGAGGGGAGGAGGAGGAGAGAAGAGCTGGCTGCAGGTCTGATGAAGAGTCAGCTTCACTGGAGCATGACTGAGGAGAGAGAGAGAGAGAGAGAGAGAGACGTCAGCTACAGGAGCCTGTCAGGGACATTTCAAAATACACTCTAGTTACACTCTGTGGCCAAAAGTAAGTAGACAGTGCTGCGAATATCATGATGTGACATGGACTGACAGGTGATTGGACAGTTCTGATGATGTCATCCTGCATCATCAGCTTCACATCAATCAACAGAGGAAACTGACTGACAGCAGGTGAGCCTGCAGGTGGAGCAGCAGGTGAGCCTGCAGGTGGAGCAGCAGGTGGAGCAGCAGGTGGAGCAGCAGGTGAGCCTGCAGGTGGAGCAGCAGGTGAGCCTGCAGGTGGAGCAGCAGGTGGAGCAGCAGGTGAGTCTGCAGGTGAGCCTGCAGGTGGAGCAGCAGGTGGAGCAGCAGGTGGAGCAGCACTGTGGTTGCTCACTAGAGCTGCGCTGATAGATTAATTGACAACTACTTAATTATTCGCTGACTAATTTAATAATCAAACAATCACGCAAACAAAAACCAGGGTCTGACCCGCACCGCAGTCTGACAGAACCGAACAGAACAGGTGGGAGGTGTGTGGATGAACAAACTGTGACGTCTCAGGTTCCTCTGATCCTTCAGCTCCAGGCTGATGAGGAGCTTTACAACCTGGAGTTATTTACAAGAAGCTCTCTGACACACGCGATCCTCTGATAGCAGTGAGTGTAGAGATTAGCTGTGTGTGTGTGTGTGTGTGTGTGTGTGTGTGTGTGTGTGTGTCAGATAGAGTTATTGATCTGTTTCCGTCTGTCTTCTCACTGATTCTCTCATAAAGCTTCAGCAGCTCCAGTAACACTGAGCTCGATGGAAACTTCACTCTCATCCTGGCGGCCATTTCTACTCTGTTTACGTTTGACTGACAGCTCTGATTACACACACACACACACACACACACACACACACACACACACACACACACACACACACTAAAACCACCAGTCACTTTAATCTCAGACGCGTCGTGAACGAGACAAAATGGAGGATTTTCTTCCTCCAGCTGAACGTTTCTGTTGTCAGCTGCATGTTTCTACCGTCAGACCACCGATCACAGAGATGTTCCTCCTCTGCCTGCTGCTTCATGGAGATGTTATATGGTCACAGAGTGTGTGAGCAGCAGTTACACTAGTATTGATTCAGCTCATTCAGGAGAAGCCACACTAACTTGTTAACACTCAACACAGGAAGACGAGCTGGTTCCTTTAAAACAAGATTTACTACAAATGAGCAGGAGAGCAACCATCAGAGCAGACGTGTGTCCACCTGTGAGGACGAGTCTGAAGGTTTTCCTCTTAGTTCCTGAGATGGTAACAAAAGCTAACTGCTAACCAAGGCTAACAGTGTGTGTGATGAAACTACAGCAGCTGAGAGAAGCAGATGTAAACTCACATGTTCAACCAGCCAACAGATCACGTGACAGGCAGAAAACTGACGAACCGCTGATCTTCAGCCCAAACATCTGGACGGAGGGTTGAATTTTTTAATATTAGCGACAGCCCTGATGTGTCGTCACAAACAAACTGCCCCGCCGTCACAAACAAACTGCCCCGCCGTCACAAACAAACTGCCCCGCCGTCACAAACAAACTGCCCCGCCGTGTTAATTACAGCCTCAGTGTTTAATTTACACTCCAGCTAATAGAAGAGGACTTCAGACGGGAGAGGAGGTCCAGGCTTCACTCAGCAGCTTCAATTAATACATCTGAAGAAGAAACTCTCAGTCTGATCTGATGAATCCTCCACTCAGATTAACTTCTCGTCTCCAGCGGTGACGAGAACATCTGGATCAGCTCGGCTCTGCTAACAACAAGGCAGAAGAAGAGTCGGCGCTCATTTTCTGAATGGAGGGATAATAAAGTTTTTACTCCAGCTGAAGGGAGGTACAGTGAGCCGAGTCCAACAATTAACCCTGTGACACACACACACACACACACACACACACACACACACACACACACACAGAAACACAAAGAGGCAGTGAAAGATCAGCACATTAGTTAATTAGCCTGCTGAGCTGAGGGGAGACCAGAGAGAGGAGAGGTCGACAGATGGACCAGAGAGTGAGTGTGTGTGTGTGTGTGTGTGTGTGTGTGTGTGTGTGTGTGCAGACAACAGACAGCTGGGCAGACTGGAGACAGATAGAGTTTCTCTAACTGGACTACGATTTCACTGGACCATCCATCACCCTGCTGCACCACACACTTACTGTGTGTGTGTGTGTGTGTGTGTGTGTGTGTGTGTGCGTGTGTGTGTGTGTGTGTGTGTTAACATCGGATCCTCTGATGGTCAGTAAGCTAACTGCTAATTCGAGCTCATGTCGTGTTCGTGTCGTATCGTTCAGTCATTCAGAGAAATTACAGAACAAACACGTAATCCAACATTCAGTGCAGTTCAACACAAACTCAGTGATGATGTGCACGAATTAAATGTTTATTATTGTGTCACACGCACACGCACACACACACACACACACACACACACACACACACACACACACACACACACATCACTGACAGACTTTAACCTGGAGTCATCCTGACGACTGGCGTCTACATTTTCAAACCTTTAACAGCAGCAGCTTGACTTCCCCTCCGTGTGTTACATCAGCAGCTGGTTCAGATTTACTCCTCAGATGAACACGCTCGTTAGTTTGTTTGTTTCAATATCTTAAATTACTGTATCGATATATTTTTGACCCAAGCGTCACCACACACACACTGACTCCTCCCCCTCCATCACCTCCATCTGCATCCGTCTCCCCCTCTGTGACCCCTGCTCACCCTCCTCACCCTCCTCACCCCTCCATCTCTGTGACTGGGGCTCTGTGTGAATCTCAGGCTCCAGTAAACACACAACAAAGACACATTGTGCTGCAGCTTCCTGCAGGGTGGTCCGACGGAGAGACGGACGAGATAAGAGCTGGACACAGACGGAGGACGGACACAGCGAGACACACGTGGAGACGACGAGAGAAACCATCAGTCCGTTCACCGATCAACTGATCGTCTCGTATTGAGCACTGTGGGTCGGACTGAAGGAGGAGAGTGAGGACGTTTTAATACGTTCATCAAAAAGGACGAGAAGGAAAAACCAGTCGACTGATGTTCTGATAACCTGACGTGCCGGATGGTTGTTTCACAGAACGATCTGGAGAGGAGGCACTAGAACAAATACTGGTCAGGTGACTGGACGAACCATCTGTCTGTCACAGCCAATCAAACTCTTCCTGACCAGTTCTGATGTAACTGGCGCTGCAGCGGCTACGCTAACCTCTCGCTGGTCGTCACATCTAAGCCACGCCCACAGCTGACAGCAGCTCCTCAGAGGATGCTGATTGGTTGAACCTCTGTGTTTTCAGCCACAGATGGATCAGTGAGATCTCATCCAGCCGCCTCACAAAGATTAACGTTCAGACTGAAACGAGTCGTATCAGATATTCAGTCATGAAACGTGTGAGCTGTGTTTGTGTTGTTGTTTTCTGTCCACGTCCGTCCGTCCTGAGAGACAGGCTCCTCCCCCTCCTCTGTGGCTCTTCCTGATTGTGTTTGTGATTTCAGGCAATATAAATAAAACGGACTTGACGGGAAAGAGCTCAGATACAAGCAGCCTAAATGAGTTTCCTCCATCTGGACTCCGTCTGAGAGACACGACAGCTGAGGTGGTTCAGCATCTGATCAGGATCCTCCTGGGTGCCTCTCTTTGGAGATTTTCTGGGCAACTTGTAGGAGACCGCGGAGAGACCCGGACCACCACGGAGAGATTTATATTTAATCTGGCTCGGGAATGCCGCGGGATCCCCCAGGAGGAGCTGTGGAGAGGAGGTGTGGGCTACAACTCCCCGGCGACAGGCAGAAAATGGAAAAACAGATGAATCACTGATTTAAATTGATATCATGAGCAGCAGACCTCAGACCAGGAGCTTCATTCTGCTACAGGAGCAGATGAACCTCCACTGTTCTGTTATAACTTCATCCAGAGCGCTTTGACCACTTCCTGTCTGACAGAAACGTGACAGTTCAAGCTGAGAGAGCGAAGAGTCAAACTACAAACCGCTAATAGGACCGCTAACGTCAGCTGAGCTCAGCGCTTGTGTCCCGTCCCGACCACGTTCGCCGCTGTTAGCGGTTACCTTAGCAACAAGTAAAGTCATCTGTTCGTCAGGAGACTGTCGATCAGCATCACACAGAGCAGCCGGAGGACATCTGCCTAAAATATGATCCAGTTTCACCCAAAACCTGGAATAAAGTTATGATGTTGTGTTTCTGTAGCGCAGTCAGTGAAGCACTTTGTTCTGAGCTCGGTGCCGCTCGCTCACCACTTAATGCTGAAGATTGATTGATGAGTGGATGAGATAAGATCAGATTTATTGATCCCTCGTCAGAGAAATTCAATTTGGCACAGCAGCAAAAAGGGAAGAAGCAGTGTGGAAAAAATAACAAGAAGCAGCAGCGAGAGGTAGAAAAATAAATATACTCAAATAAATAGACAAAGTCTGGCAGGAAGCGCTGGTCTGAAGTCAGTTAGTTCAAGCTGACGTCAGCACACTTTAAATTTTGCTTTACAGGAAGAAAACATGACTGATGATGTAAAAATGCAAATAAATTGATTTTTTTTTAATCATTTTTTGGCTCATGTTGTTAAACAGGTGCACAATGTGACCTGACAGGGTAAAAAAAAGGCATTTTAAATTTTAACTTGACTTTAAATGTGTTTTATATGTGATAAAATATTAAATCACTGTTTTATCCTGTGTTAGATTGTTGCCACAGATTTGTGCCTTTAAACTTCAGACTAAAAGAGATTTTCCTTTTAAAACTGAGCCGTGAATCCGTCACGTCGCTGAAACAATAACTGAGCTCTAATTTCATTCGACTGTTGTGTCACTTCCTGTAATTACATAAACACAGTGAGGCGAGCGCCACTGTGCGCTTTAATACGTCCACTTTCATTTTACTGCGTCTCCCTCTGTAATTACAAACCGCTGTAAACTGTCTCACTGTGCTATTACCAGCTACACGCTAACACGCTAACACCCGTCCTGTCAGTTCACTGTCCGTCTGTAAATCTGAGCTTCATCCTGCTGCTCTCGCTCGCTCTCTCGCTCTCTGGAGGAAACCAAACTGCTGCCTCCATCAGGCCGAGGAACAGGAGGGAAGAAGAAGAGGAGGGGGTGACGGAGGGGAGGTGCTCCAGGCACAGCTGGGGGTGCTGAGAGGTCAGTGTATGTAGTGACGTGGTAGTACATGGTGCACGACGTTCATGTTTAATGTATTAATTTGAATGGCGAGGATAATTATATGTAATAGTTACTACGGGTCAAAGCCTCAGCAGCTGTAGTCAACAACAGGAGATGAAGAGAAAGTCACCAGACTCCATTAGAAAATCACTCAATTTAGTGAGTTGTTGAGTTCAGAGACTTTATAAACTCAGTGAAACGCCGTCTCTGACTAATCATCATTATTTGGGCCTTCTTGTAAATTCAGCCAAAGATAAACAGCCAGTTATTTCTTTCCTTGTATTCAAACATTGTGTCTGATAGACGCTTCATGGAGGAGAGGAGTGAGGCTTCATGATTAAAGACGGGTTTTACATCACGTCACTCATCTGATGGTTCTGATAAAGCTTTGTTTGAGAGGATGCTGCAGCAGCTCTACTTCCTGTGTCTCTGCTCTGACGTTAAAACACCTGACAAGAGTTTCATGTTAGAGTTTATTAAAACCAACATGAAACTCTTTTCTGTCGGCTCTGCAGTACGACAACATGCCACATTTCCATTAGCTTAGCATAAAGACTGGGGTCAGGGGGAACAGTTAGCCTAGCTCCGTCCAGAGGTAACAGAAAGTTCAGTGATGACGCGAGACACCTTCTGTCTTTTCAAACATCATCAGCTGACGTGAACAGACGAGGTGCTGGAGTGATGTCATCGGACGGTGATTATCAGGATGTCGTTGATGTTAGCAACCGGCTCCATGGCAACAACCGAGACATAACTGCTCCATTAGCGCTGTGTGTGTGTGTGTGTGTGTCTCAGACCACACACGCTGCATCCTCCATCATCAGTCTATCAAACTGTTATTTCATTAGAGGGAAACACTGTTAATCACATGACTCTGTGATGGCCGAGGGTTTTGTGTTTAATGGATCAGCTGATGGAAACCAGACACGCTCGACATCTAAACAGCGGTTACAGCGGCGGCCATGTTGGCTCTGTAGGGCAGACTGCAGTTAAACAAACATCTGATGATGTTCGATATGTTCTGGTTGAAGCTGAGAGGCGATGACGTGTCGTTTCTGTCAGCACTCTCACAGCTCGCCGGACCTTTCAGCCTCTTTTATCTCATTTCCTTATTATCACTTCCTGTCTGGTTCAGACTCTGGTTCAGTCATTCAATTTACGTTTCCGCCTGTTTCCAGTGTTTGCGGTGGACGCTGGCAGCCTCCAGCTTCCTTTAGAGGACTTCTGACTGTCGCACCAGGTAATTCTGTCAAGAACCATCGGACTGAGCCGTGTTTCTACAATTCTGATTTTTGGTGATTACGATGAAAAATTGGAGAAATTCAAACTCAGTGAATAAACCAGCTGCTCTCAGAGGAGAATAAGGTCCCAGAACACTGTCTGAAGCTAGAGAGGTGGCAGGGTCCGCCACATATAAACAGTAGTAAAGTAGTAACAGTATAAATGGTGTTCAGTTTGATTATTGAGTTTGTTTTTTTATTTCTTGTTTATAAATGTGACACAAAAAAGACAAACAACAGCAGGTCCGGCTCATAAACTGCAGTAAGCAGCAGTTTATGAGCCGGACCGACTGTGTGAGTCGATAAAGTTATGATAAAAAACTTTATTTCACAAAAAAATAAAAAATTTAAAATAAATATCAAAATCAAACTCTGCCCTCGGCCCATTTTTCTTCCCCTATTTTTGTTCTTTTTTGTTGTTTGAAAAACGAAGTTATTTGTGTTTTTGTTTCACGTTTGTCAACAAATAATGAATCATTTTTTAATTTTCACATTTTGGGTTCTCAGCTGAATATCAGATGAATTAATGATACACAAACTACGGACTGCTCCTTTAAAGATCTTTCACTTTTCAGACTGGTTCTGTTCCTTCATCACCTGACGTTTCGGACTCAAAACAAACAGAGCCGTAAACGTACGAGGACCGACAGGAAGCTCATTCATCAGACGGTCCAGGTGACCTCTGACCCGTCTGTACATCAGCGCTGCACCGACCGACGGCCAAGTCACGCTGCGTCTCACTGCACTGAAGCTAAATGTGTCTCCTCCGGGCCGTACCGGGAGAACAAACTAAACACTGATGGGTTCTGTTAGCTGAGGCGGCGCTGGACTAAAGACGAGCAGAGAAACGGGTCGAGGACGAGACGCCGTCTGAAGACGGTGTGTGTGTGTGAGAGCAGCACGATCTCATGAAAACTAATGGATGTCAGTGTGTGGGCTGATGTGAGAGGAGGATTAACTCAGAGCTGATGATGTTTAATACTTTAAATATTTTAATGGAGCTCGTCGTGTAAACAGGTGCTGTTAGAAATACAACAGGGCTCCACGTCAGAACCAACACCGAGGACTCCACTAGTACAAATACTCTGTTCCTGTACTTCAGTACATGTTTCAGGTATCTGTACTGTACTTCAGTACATGTTTCAGGTATCTGTCCTGTACCTGAGTCTCTCTGTGACTTTCCCTCTCTACATCTGAACACAAACATCTGAACTTTCTCCTCCTCACAGCTTCAGACAGCCTCGTTACTTTAGTTTGATGCATCTGAGGTGAATTATGGATTATTGTTATTTCCCAACATCACCAGACTGATGTCGACCTATCAGAGCACATCACGCACGGCAGACGCAGCGAGACGAGACAAAGACGTAAAAGACGTGAACAGACAGAGAGGGAGGCTGAATGGGGAGAAAAGGCGTGTTAGTGTCTCGTATCTGCAGAGAGTTTCTTATTTTCTCTCTTTGTTGCTGCTCGGGACGCTTTACCAACCCAACATGTGGCTGTTTGACGTCCTGGGAATGAGACTCAACTATCAACTATCTTTGTGGTGCGTTCAGGATCAGGCTGATGTCTGAAGCATTAAAACAGTTTGTATCTTCACTGACGTATGAAGATCGTCAGCGGGAGGAGCTTCACACGTCTGTGATGAAGGAAACTGTGTTGTGACCTTCGTTTTTGAACCTTTTCAGAACTTTAGGATTCAGTTCTGGACTGTATGTCATGCTGCAGCAGGGTGGGGCTGTGAGGAGGCTCCTGACAGTAACACTGTCCAGAGAGGAGCTGCTGAAGGGAGCCTGGGACCAGAGGGAGCGCCCGGTTATCTGCAACACTTTCTCTTTCTGATTTACATTTTTATTCGTTGAGTAATTTTAAATAAAGTGGCAGAAGAAACACTGGAGATCCAGACGTGGAGCTTCAGGTAAACACTCACTCACGTCTGTATTAAAACATTCCAGCAGTTTACAGCCGGCCGCTGTGATTGGCTGCCCCCGACACCAGAGCGCCACTCTAATGAATTACATTAAGGAGAAGAGAGGTAATTGGTAATTTGGCCGGAGCCTAAAACCAGAGACGTTCAGTCCAACATCAACACACAGACACACAACACAGAGACACAGCACACAACACACAGAGACGCAACACACAACACACAGAGACACAACACAGAGACACAGCACACAACACACAGACACAACACAGACACACAACACAGAGACACAACACACAGAGACGCAACACACAACACACAGAGACACAACACACAGAGACACAACACAGAGACACAACACACAGAGAGACAACACAGAGACACAACACACAGAGACACAACACAGAGACACAGCACACAACACACAGAGACACAACACACAGAGACACAACACTGTGCATCAGTGATCAGATCCTTCAGTCCTGACGATGAATCTGAGAGGCGACTCTTAGTATTCATCACGGGAGCTTAAATATTTTGTCTTCTTTTACGTTTGTACCAACAGAACCAGATGTTTTCTGAACAGACTTCTGGACCGCTCAAAGCCAAAACATGATCTTTTCTAACCTTTGCGCGTCATAACTCAACCAGACCATAAGCACAGTTGCTGATATCAGCATCAGCACAGATATAAAACATCCTAATAAGTCCAGTAGTGTTCTGGCTCTACCCGTCTCTGACTCCAGTGTCTCTCTGACCTGACGTCAGCTAATTAGCTTTAGCTCAATCGAGCGTCTCTGGTAGATTTGTGTCTGTTCTGGTGGACAAACGCTCCTCCAGGTAAATTTGACAACAAACACGACAGACAGAAAAAGCTCAGTTTAAAGTAGCTGGATCAGTGGATCAGCACCAGGAGATCTCTGCTGAAGATAACAGCGATGTTCAGTAAGAGGACCCTGACGTCCTCTGTTTAACGGCCGCTGTTACATCACTGCCAGGGGGCGGGGCTAAAAAACACCATGCCTGCGAGCTCTGAGGTCTTAAAGCTCTGTGTGACTGTAGATGTGAATAACTTCTGCTCTGTGTGTTGATGTGGAAAAAAAACTAAACATGTGTGATTAATGAGCTGAAACGAGCAAAAACAGCGGTATGGTCCTTTAAACTTCACGCATTACAGGATTTTATCTCTCAGCTGAGACGACGCCGGCTCAGGCGTCCACATCAGATCCGTCCATCACGTTCTGCTGAAGTTAAAACCCTTTTTTGTTTAAAGTCCGTGGAGCCGGCGGTCTGACTGCCGGCTTCATTAGCGTCTCATAAAACCCATTTACCTGACGCCTCCACCGAGAACGTTAACAGCAGCTATTTTAAAACGTGTGAAGTCCGTCCAGAGCAAAGCACCGAACTCTGCTGCTGCTTCAGCCGCTAACAGCCACGAGGTTTCATTTTCACACCCGTGTTCTGCACACACAGCACAAACACAACACAAACACACACAGCACAAACACACAGCACAAACACACACAGCACAAACACACAAAGCACAAACACACAGCACAAACACAACACAAACACACACAGCACAAACACACAGCACAAACACAACACAAACACACACAGCACAAACACACAGCACAAACACAACACAAACACACACAGCACAAACACACAGCACAAACACAACACAAACACACACAGCACAAACACACACAGCACAAACACACAGCACAAACACAACACAAACACACACAGCACAAACACAACACAAACACACACAGCACAAACACACAGCACAAACACACAGCAACACAACTGTTCAGACAGAAAACAGAGTGGTGCCTCTGTCCCAGGAGAACGTCTCCGGTTCTTCTGTCACTTCCTCTAAATGTCATTTTTCAGGATGAGGTTGAACTTTTAAAAAAGATGTTTGATCCAATTAACTTCAAATCACGCAGACTTTGTGTTCCTGCTCAGAGAAACGGGACCGTTCTCATGATCAGTTATTAAAAATGAATTATTTACTCATCTAATAAATTAACTGTTTGAAATATTGAAAAACTCTGATGTCAAGTTCGCAGAGTTCAACATGAGGTCTTCAAATGTTTTACTTTCTCCAGTCAACAGCTTTAAACTCCAAAAAAGATTCAGTTTACATTCATCAAGTCAGCAAATCTCATAAAAGTAACACCTGAGTGACCACCTGAGATCTGATGTCACTTCCTGCTCTATATGAAACAAACCCGTCCATCAGTGGGACAAACAGACTCCATGTTTCTACTCAAAGACAGAAAGAAGTTCATGTTGAACATTTGCTGAATTTACCAGAAGGAACAAATAAGTCAGAATCAGTCAGAGACAGAGTTTCACACAGTTTATAAAGTGTCTCCAACTCAACAACTCACTAAACTGACACATTTGTTAAGGGAGTCTGGGGACAAAGAAGTCGCCTATACTGGTTACTGTTTAGTTTAGTCACTTCTTACAAGGAAACAAACAACTTCATGTTTTGATTTAATGCTGAATTTACAAGGAGACAATGATCAAAATTTGTCAAAGATAGTGTTTCATAATGTTTATAAGTTTAAATATAAATGTTTAAGTTTTACGCTACTCAACAACTCCTTAAATTAGCTGATTTTTTAAGGGAGTCTGGTGAAATTGTGGTTAATAGTTGGCTTCATGTTTTCATTTATTGCTGAATTTACAAGAAGGCCCCAATGATTTATAATTTGTCAGAGACAGAGTTTCACAACAGTTATAAAGTTTTTTTTAACTCAACAACTCACTAAATTGAGACATTTTTTAAGGGAGTCTGGTGACTTTCTCCACTGATCCTCCCGCTCACGTTCTGCCTTTCCGAACACATTGTGCTTGCTGAAGCTAAATATTTGTCAGGAGGAGATCTCGGCTGTGTCGCAGTCAGACTGGGACACACTCCACTTCATCTTTAATGGTTTAAAAGCTTCAAACAGAGACGGTGAGAGCACAGAAGTTTGTGTTAGAGTCCAAACTGACCGACACAGTCTCACCGTCTCCACTGACAATATCTTTACGTGTCATTTACTACTAATCACATGTACTTTACGTTCCTGTGGGCCGCTGAACAGAACACGCCGCTGTGTTTGAGATCCGTGAACACGTTCATACAGTCCAGAGGAATGAATGTGAACAGTGACGTTTGTTCTGGAGTCAGCGTGGAAACTGAGCACAAACATGTAGAGAGAAAAAACTGTGTTATGGTCCTTTAAAGGCTGGAAAGAGCAGCCATGTTGGACTCCACCCTGACACACACACACACACACACACACACACACACACACACACACACAGTGTTTCCCTGTTGGTTCATAAAGTATTTCTGAGGCTCAACAGCTGCAGAGTGATGCCACACACACACACACACACACACACACACACACACACACACACACACACACACAGAGGATGTGAACACACTCGTACATACATGTATCGAGCTCTGAGGATTAAAACACAAGAGAGACACACACACACTTTTCGTGTTGGTTCAGGAGCAGCAGCGTTCTGCAGGGCTGATCTGGTTTCAGCTGATTATTGGTAATCAATGAGGCCGATAACAGATGATAGGAACTGACAAACATTTAGAGGATTCACTCAAGTACTGTACTTAAATACAATTTGTACAAGAACCTCATAATTGCACTTGAGTAAATATACTTAGTTACATTACATCAGTGGTTCTGATGGTTCTGATGGTTCTGATGGTTCTGTCTGGAGACGACAGATGAAACTGTACGACTTCATTATCTTCAGTTAACGAGGCGACTTGTTTCTTTGTGTTATTGGATTCTTTAATCCATCGACGCAAAAACATTTCATTAGTTGTTATTTAATTACAGTCACACACACACACACACGCAGACACACACACGCAGTCACACACACGCAGTCACACACACACGCAGTCACACACACGCAGACACACACACACAGTCACACACACGCAGTCACACACACACGCAGACACACACGCAGACACATACACATGCAGACACACACACACACGCAGACACACACACACACGCACACTGAAAGACAAACACACAAAACACACATCTGTACACATATATAACCACACACACACATACATACACATGAATGTGTTTGACCCTGACCTCTCTGAGGGCCACACACACACACACACACACACACACACACACACACACACACACACACAGCTGGCGGAGGTCAGGAGGCATCGAGGGAGGAAGTGAAGAGTGTCAGCTGATTGTTTCCTGCCTGCTCCTCAGCTCTGTGTGTGTGTGTGTGTGTGTGTGTGTGTGTGTGTGTGTGTGTGTGTGTGTGTGTGTGTTTCAGTCGTCTTGGCTCTGGTTTCACTTCAGGGTCTCGATAAATAAAAAAGGGAATCATTCAAACTTTTTACAGAAATGAAGCTCAGGATTCAGACTGCCCTGAACGCAGCGTTCACAGGCTGGCAGAACCTTTGGGCCGTCTCACCATCTGATGTTGATGCTCGTGTGTCTGATCAGAGTTTAAACTGTTATTTTCATGTGTTTAACGTGTTGAACGCCGCAGCGTGTGTTTGTTAGCTCGTTAGTGGCTGTCGGCTGTCAGCAGCTTCACCCCATTAACGTTACGTCATGACGTCTCGTGACGGCATGAACAGTCATCACACACGCAGGCATGTAAACTGTCCGGCTGCTGTTTAGCTCCACCTTTTTCTTCCGTCAGCATCACGACATTTTTTAAAACCGATGGAATCGTTTTTACAGGAACCGCTCTAGGGCTGGGCGATTAATTGAATTTTGATTTCGATTTCGATTTCGGCTTCCCTCGATCATAAAAAAACAAGATAATCGTAATAAAACGATCATTCTGCCGCACGCCGTGTCTTGTGTGGTAAATGCAGCGAACCCTTCCATCTCCACCTGTGCACTCCGCTCCGCTCCGCCCTCGCCTGAACAGTTTCGCTTTCAGCCACACCGGTGCGTGTTGCCAGTGGGTGTTTGGAAAAAACATGTAGAAGAAGACGGTAGAAGATGGCAGAAAGGAGCCTTTGGTCGGGAAGAAAGATCCAGCGAATTCTGTGGTGTTGTGTCTGACTCGGAACAAACGAAGATATTGTGCAAGATATGTCACGCGACCGTGTCTGCACCTTACGGGAACACGACCACTTTATTTAACCATTTAAAGTCCACACACAGAGTAATACATGACCAAGCAGTGAAGGAACAAAACAAATGAAAAGCTCCTCGACTCCTGCCACCGCCACACCGTTCTCAATTGAGGACACACTTTACACTGCCACCGCACATCCACCCGGCTCCCGCAGGCATGAAGAAATAACGGATGCCGTCACATACATGATGCCAAAGACATGAGCCCTATCAACACCGTTAGCGAGCCGGGGTTCAATAAACTGATTAACACATTGAACAAGCGGTAGTCAGTGTTACCATCACGTCACCATTTCAGCAGAATTGCGCTGCCTGCTCTTTATGACGAATGTCGCGGAAAAGTTGGAAGAGAAGTGTCAACAGCATTATATTTTGCCACCACAACGGACCTATGGTTTTTTATTTTTACATATTATTTAATTCATTTTATTAATATATTTTTCTTATTTATTTGCATTTTTCTTGTTTTTCAGTTAAAAGTTCAATAAATGCTTGTTCTCAAATCAATGAATAATCGTCTTTAATAATCGTGATTACAATATCAATCAAAATAATCGTGATTATGATTTTTGCCATAATCGAGCAGCCCTAAACCGGTCTCGTGTCTGCTCCGTGGACTTCCTTCATCAGCACTTTGTTTTAGATTTTTTCACCTGTGATTCAGTTTTCACAACTTGGACGCTCGTCATTAATTATATAGCAACCGACATGGTGCTGAATGACATCACAACAACAACCAGGTGAACTCATGCTGTTCTTCCATCACATCTGCCGGCCGGGCTCTGCTCGGTCCGACTCGGCGTGGCAGGGATTGCATTTCCACCACAGCTGGTCTACCTGCATGAAACTGCGTCTTAAACCAACGATCCCTGCAGCATTAACGAAGAGTCACCGCTAACAAAGCAGCTCCACTAACTCAGTTACAGACACGCTTTGTTCCCTGTAACTCCTTCACAATAAAAGCCCCTCTGTTATTTAGGAGGAAACGTTGTGTTTTCAGCAGCAGTAACTAAACCTGAACCAGCTGACGGTGAACACATGAAACAGTGAAACACAGCAGAAACTAAAGAGATTCAGTTAGAAGACAGAAAAACGTCTTTCTCTCAGTTTCCTGCACAGACATCAGTTCGGTATCGGTCCGGAGCAGGTCCATCGCAGCTCGGCTCAGCTCGGCTCAGCGCAGCCAGACGTGCTGCTGGACAAACAGCATTCAGCAGGAGACGTCACACATCAGGACGGAGCCATCAAAGACTTTATCACAACAACCACTGATGGTGGTGATTTCTCATCATCAGCATGATCCTGAATCAAGACAATCATGAAGACCTTCACAGGACAGACTGCAAGAAGAGGTCGACCTCGCTGACACACACACAGACACACACACAGACACACACAGACACACACACAGACAGACACACAGACAGACACACAGACACACACACAGACAGACACACAGACACACACACAGACAGACACACAGACAGACACACAGACACACACACACACACAGACAGACAGACACACAGACACACACACAGACACACACACAGACAGACACACAGACACACACAGAGACAGACACACAGACACACAGACACACAGGAGGCTCAGAGGTGAAACTCTGCCGGCTGAAAATATCATATCAGTCTCTGTCTGCTGACTCAGCGTTTCCTCGGAGCTGACTCTATTACTGACTCAGCGTGTGTGTGTGTGTGTGTGTGTGTGTGTGTGTTTATTTTTGAGTCTAATTGAATAATAATAAACAATGACGTGTGTGTGTGTGTGTTAGCAATTCTTTAGATTTGATTTACACACACACACACACACACACAGCTGCAGGTAACATGCTGACCTGATTTCAACTGAATTATAATGAAGCACGTACGCACGCACGCACACACACACACACAAGGTCAAACACACGCACACATACATATGATCAATATCCCATAATAAGCAGCATTGATGGATTTCCAATAGCAGGATTTAACTGGAGCGCTCTGGAGACGAGAGGAGGAGGAGGTAAGCCCGTTTGACACACACACACACACACACACACACACACACACACACACACACACACACACACACACGCACACACACACACACACACACACAGTGTTGCATGTGGCTTGTACGCTGCAGGGTTGAAGGTTCAGTTCCCTCTGGAGCTGAACTGGAGACCAGTCTGATACTGGTGACCACAGACGGGCCCCACACACACACACACACACACACACACACACACACACACACGCGTATGGAAAAAGTGATGTGTGATAATCAGCAGGCAGGAAAGTGAAGCTCAGCCTGGAAACATGTTGAAGCTGCAGCAGAACGTCAGGAACGAACCGACGTCACTCTGATCCACTGACGTCTTCACTGTAGCTGCTGAGCTAACAGTGTTAGCCTGAAGCTCGACCGCGCGGCCAGGGCGTAATGTCGGAGCGTCTGCAGACTGTGATCACAGCAGACGAGCTGTACGGAGACATCTGATGTTTAAATCAAGTCTCCGGCTGCTTCAGCTGTTTAGTCCTTCTACATCTCCAGACACTTCATCACATCCTGTTCACACTGAGCATTTCACTGTTACGCACGAGAATCGCCACCTCGTGTTTGTATCCTGAGCAGGTGAGTGACAGCCGCCCAGAGAAAAGGTGCAAACCGGCGTCTTTTTTCCGAGCGCTCCTCCTTTTCAGGCTCTTTTTCTTTCTCCTGGTCTAAACAATAATATTCACTGTCTTTTTCTCCTATCGATCACGTCCTCACTCACGTCCTCCTCGCTCTGACGTCAAATACAAAACAAACAGTAACCACAGAGGGTCGGTGTCCAACATATTGTTGTCATGGAGACAAGACGCGTAGACATTTGTATAAAGTTTTGTCGGGATGATAATATTACTTGTCGAGTTATGGCCGAGAATATGTTTGTGAGGTCACAGCGACTTTCATCCTTCAGTCCAAGTCGACGTTTGTGCCAAATCTGAAGAAACTCCCTCACAGTGTTCCTGAGATATTGAGACGGACGGACAACACGAGAACACAAAGCCTCGGAGAGGTATGAGGAGCGTTCACGGGTCGAGTCCGATGAAATGAACGAGCTGTGCTGAGATTCTCTAATCTCTGTTTAAAATCCACCATTGTTCCTCTGAGCTCTGGTCCTCAGCCTCACACTCAGCTGATTTCTACTCCGATAACGTCTCGTCCCAAAGCAGAAGTCTGTAGCTCAACAAAATCTTAAAATAAATGTTAAAAATTATAAAAATGTTTTTCCTGTTGAACTTTAATTCTGTAGGAACCCGGTTTATAATTTGTTATATTCTGAGCACGGCGGCAGCGCGACACTTTGCACAGGAAGTCGGTCAGTTAAGTGAAGTTGGACGTTCTGCTTCTTCACGACAGAAACGAGGTTTGTTTTAAAGTTTCGGTTTGTGTTCTGATTGAAAGTCCACATTTTAAACACACTGAGGTCGATTCTGTTCTCTAGTCATTAAATCTTGTGTGAGAGCAGCAGGACACCAGAGTCGGGAGGTTTCTACATGAAGGAGGTCATCTGATCCGTGTGGAGTCAGAGCGCGCTGACCTCTGACCTCTGACCTCTGAACTTTATTATTGATTTCCTGTTGTGTCGGCAGTGAAGTCGGCTCTGAACCCTGAACGTGCTCACAGGCGCAATGCTAACACGCTCAGCAGGTATGATGTTCACCATCTTAGATTAGCGTGTTAGCATGCTAACACTGTTAGCTCAGTAGCTACAGTGAAGATGTCAGCTTTAATAGAAGGTGTAAAAAAACACCTCAGATCAGGTTGTGGTCTCGTCTCTCCTGCAGACTGTGATCACAGCAGACGAGCTGTATGGAGACATCGGATGTTTCTTTGGTTGACTCCATGAATCTGTTCAGAAATCCTTAAAAAAGACGCTCCTTACATGTGCAGAACTTGCCTTAGAAACATCACGTTTTAAGTTTTCTTCAGTATCACAGTGATCCAGTGATGGCTGTCTGTACATTCACAGGTTCACTGCTCACAGGAAGTGCTAACAGCTAATTCGGCAAAGTTTTAATGTAGTTTTAGGGTTTTTTTTAGTTTGTTTGGTTGTTTTTCAGTTTTAAATCAAGTCTCCAGCTACTTTAGTTGCTGAGGAGCATCAGCATGGAGGAAGGCGATGGTGACTGGATTTTTAACTTCTTATTGCGGTGAACTGTCCCTTTAAAGGCCACAGACTCACTCTGCTGTGCGTCCGGCACGTTGCTGCTCCAGTCTCAGTCATTCTGCGGCCTCGTGAATATGCAGATGTGTTCAGCTGAATGATTTAAAAAACAGAAACGTGATCAAAAGGAGCAACAAATGTCCGACTGTCAGACGCGTCATCGACAGTTTGTGTCGGGCGGTTCCATCAGATTCTGGTCCGAGTGTTGACGGGCAGTACTTCAGCTGTCACTCTGTTTATTACTGAACTCACAGACTGAATGTAAACGCAGCTACTGACTCACTGTGACCGTCACACACACACACACACACACACACACACACACACACACACACACACACACACACACACACACACACACACACACACAGATGCGTTCAGGTCAGGTCGCTGCTGTCGGACGTTTGAGTTGTCAATAAAGTTCAGTTTGAACTGCAAAACAAACATGGACGCCCTGGAATGAGCCGAGGAGGGAGCAGCTTCGTTACGTCAGTTTAATTAATCTGTTTCACGCCCACACGTTCGTCTTCACTCTCTCACAGTCACATGCTGCACAGATTATTGATTTATTGATTAGTTGATTGGTTGTTTGATCTATAAAAAGGGGAAACATGTCGATCAGTGTTTCGTCCAGTTTACTGTGACAGAGGAGGAGAAATTCATATTTAACGACAGAAATCATATTTTATTCCATGTTTGTCTTAAAGATTCACTCAAACTGATTATTGATTATCTAAAGAGTTGGAGTTTGATTCAGTAGCTGACAACTAATCGATCGATCGATCGATCGACTCTGTCCTCATCTCCATCTCCGATCATTTAAACACACACTGTCCCATTTATTGATTTATTGATTTATTTCTGTTGATTGAATCAATATTTCGGTCTTTTCTTCGCTTTATTTGATTTGTGATTTTGTGAATTTACTTAATTTGACGTCTCACCTGTGACTCAGATTTTGAATCTCCGTGAGGTCGTTTCCTATTTGATGACATCACACATTGAACCGAGGCTGCCACCGATCATTATTTCAGTTATTGATCGATTACCTGCTGATTATTTTTTTCACTTTGGCCAAAAAGGAAATGTTTTGTTTTGTGGACTGAAGGAAACCCAAGAATTTAATCTAAAGATGAAGAAAAGCAGAAAATCTTCACAGCCGATGAGCTGAAATCAGAAAACGATCAACTGAAGTGATTGATTGATTATCAGAATAGTTTCTAAATCATTTTACTAACCAATAACTGAATTGATTAACGGACCGATCAGGTGAGCTCTGATCTGTGCTTTTACTCCCCTGACATCTACACATGATCAATACTGAACTCTTTGATTATTGATCAGCTTTGTTTTGTTTTTGCTTCTTGTTTACATTTAAAATCAATAAATCACCTGAATCAGATTGATCACTGATCCATCAGGTTATTGATCAGCTGCCTGACAGCTGCTGCATTATTTAAATCAGTATCATACACCCGATCACATCACTTATTGATCACGCAGCTGTGAGCAAACATCGATATCGATCCTTTATTATTATCACTGATCGGATTTTAGTTATTGATCATAGTTATCTGCAGGAGAGTTCTGATCCTGATGTTTATTGATCATCCGATAACATCTGTAATGGATCGATGTGACTCGCTCTTCTGTCATCGATCATCAGGTGATTTGTCCGATTGATTAGACGTTACTTCAGGATCGATCAGGTGAGTCTGGAGCTCGTTACACAACTGACTGCTCTCTGATTGATAACCTTCAGCCTGATGTGAACGGATGTGATGATCTGTGTCGATCACGGCGGAATGGAATCGATCAGTAACCCGCCGAACAGTTCGGTCTGTTCTGCTGGTTCGACTCGGATCAGAATCCCGGATCGATCCGTGTCGGCTGTGTGAGCGGAGCTGGTTCAGAGGATGGAGGCTCCTCTCCAGCACATGGACGGACGGATGAAGGCGGATCGAGAAAAACACAAATGTGGATTCGGTGCGTGAAGTGCGGGGCAGCAGCCCGCGGTGTGTCCGCGCGGCTCCGAGCGACGATTTTCACGCTTTTTCTGCGTTTCTGCTGCGATTTGAAGCGTTTTCCTGCTGCCTCCCCCTCTTTGTTCTTCTTTAATGGATCGGCGTCTGGAGCCTTGCTACCTCCCAGACCCCCTCCTCTCCTCCTCCTCCTCCACCTCCCCCACCGCTCTCCTGCACCGCACGCTGAAAAACACATTTGCAGCCGCTGAACGCGTCTTTTCACGCACCGAGCTCAAACACTTTGAAACGGGAGAAAAACGCAACGCGAGCCGCTCCGCTCGGTGCGCACGGAGGCCGAACGTGCCTCCAGAACAGCCCGAGGGTAAAGGCAGCCCTACCTGGGGTATCAACCCCCACCCGGTCCCGCTCCCTCACCCCCTCTCACCGAGGGACGGCTGAGGGAGGAGGAGGACATTTCCACGCGTAAAGGCTCGGAGCAGAAGCAGCAGAGGAGCGTGATGCGGCGGGAGGCGAGGCGTTTTCCCCCAAACATCCACACACATACACCCCCCTCCACCTCCTCCTCCTCCTCCTCCTCCTCCTCCTCCACCACCCCGCTACCCCAGATCTGCCACCCGGACCTGGAGAACCACCAACCTCCAACCCCCCCAACACAGCTCCAACCCCTCCGGACCTACCTGGACGGACACGCGCAGAAAAGTCCAATCAGTTATTTAAATCCACAGTCCCACGCGCGCTGCCGCTGCTGCCTTTCTTCTTCTTCTTCTTCTTCTTCTTCTTCTCTTCACATAAAGCTGAGCGGGCTCAGGTCAGGTGTGCGCGGCGGGAGCGGTCCGGACCGGTACCAACGTCATGCGTTAAAAAGTGGACCAATAATCCAGAGAAGAGGTTCAGAGAGCGGAGCGGCGCGGCGCGTCTCCCCCATTCACACACAGCCTGCCTCGGCTCGGCTCGGCTCGGTCTGTCCCTGCTCAGCCACAGCCAGCCCCCCATCTGGACCGTACCACTGTGCGCCCGGGTGGGAGGGGGCGGGTCAATTAAAGGGGGGCAGCCAAACCAATTAAACACCAATTAATCTCCTTAATGAGGCTTCAGTCTGTGACTGACGACGTGTCGTCAGCGCGGAGGAGACGGAGGAGCAGCTCTCTGTGGTGAAACAGTGACATTTCTGTGTTATTCGGATGTACAACAGCTGTTCCACCCCTACAAAAAGAGTCCGTTGGTTCAGTCCAGCTCCTTAATCTGCTGTTTTTCTCCTCCTGGAGCCAGATGTGGAGAGAGACTGAGAGAGAGAGCATGACTCACAGTGAGGGTGAGAGAGAGACACATATAGAGAGATGCAGTGATGTATATATAGAGATAAAGACAGAGGGCGAGTGAGGAGATGCATGACGATAAAAAGAGAGAGAGAGAGAGAAATGGAGGTGGAGGAGTGAAGGAGAATATGAATAGGTGAAGAAAGACAGAGCAGAAAAGAAAGAAGAATGAATGAACAGAGAAATGAAACATAACAGAGATACTGAGAGAGACGAGGAGGAAACAAGAGGAGGAGGAAGCAGAGAAGAGGAGCAAACAGAGAAGAGGAGGAAACAGAGAAGAGGAGGAAACAGAGAAGAGGAGGAAACAGGGAAGAGGAGGAAACAGAGAGAAGAGGAGGAGGAAACAGAGAAGAGGAGGAAACAGAGAAGAGGAGGAAACAGGGAAGAGGAGGAAACAGAGAAGAGGAGGAAACAGAAAAGAGGAGGAAACAGAGAGAAGAGGAGGAGGAAACAGAGAAGAGGAGGAAACAGAGAAGAGGAGGAAACAGAGGGAAGAGGAGGAGGAAACAAGAGGAGGAAACAGAGAGAAGAGGAGGAAACAGAGAAGAGGAGGAAACAGAGAAGAGGAGGAAACAGAGGGAAGAGGAGGAGGAAACAAGAGGAGGAAACAGAGAGAAGAGGAGGAAACAGAGAAGAGGAGGAGGAAACAGAGAGAAGAGGAGCAAACAGAGAAGAGGAGGAGGAAACAAGAGGAGGAAACAGAGAGGAGGAGGAAACAGAAGAGGAGGAAACAGAGAGGAGGAGGTGGAAGGAAAGATGGAAGAAGAGCTGAGACAGAAACAGAAGATGAAGAGAAAGACAGTGACCGTGAGAAAAGGAAAAGAAAGAAACATTAAACTGAGATATTTACAGTCTGATGATCTCCGGTGATGTAGGAGTGGACTCCAGGGCGTGTCGGTACGCTGTGACATCACTGCTGGGTGTGTCCAATCACATCGATCAGTGATGGTCGGAGGAGAAACAGACTGATGCACCTCTCCTCCCTCTGTGAGCAGGAGGGTGAGGCTCACGTCAAACTGTCCACAGTCCTTCAGTAGTGTACTGATGTGTGTGAACACAGTCACAACACAAACTCTTCACCTGAATGTCATATTTCTGTTGTTTCCACAGCAGCTAGCTAACAGCTAACTGTTACTGCAGCTACTGTAACAAAGTGAGAACAGAAAGAAACTGAAACGATTCAACATCAACATTTCTTTTCTTTTAAATATCACAGTTTGATCAACTCCTCTCAGTGTATATCAAGTTCTGGCTCACATGTAATCTGTAATCTGGTATTTTAGGTTGTGATCTTTAAACGATCTGAGCAATAAACGGTTTCTTTCCTGCGTCCGTGTTGCTCCGTATTTCAACAGGACGCACATGAACACAATTAACAATCTGGTCTAATGTCACTCTGCAGCTCGAGTCATTCATTTACATCGTTCTGATAAATGAGGACCAGAAATACACTGCAGGTGTCCACACAGTGAATATATACAAATACTGAACACACTTCATATGATATGAAGATAATTCACATGTGGAAAATGATACTGTGTTTTTGTCTCAGTGGTGGAAGAAGAATGAGTGTGCGTGTATGTGTGAGGAAAATGTGTGTAACAGCGTCAAGTGTTAGTCACATCCTGACGGTGTGATGAGTCGGACAGGTGGACAGACAGGTGGACAGACAGGTAGACAGACAGGTAGACAGACAGGTGGACAGACAGGTGGACAGACAGGTAGACAGACAGGTGGACAGACAGGTAGACAGACAGGTGGACAGACAGGTGGACAGACAGGTGGACGTGTAGAGGCAGATCACAGGTCAGGCGTGGAGTATAGAAGTGATTCACTTGTGTACAAATATGTTTATGTATTTAAAACAACGATGACATCAGTGTGTGATAGTAACAGCATTTATTCATCCAACCTGCTGCAGTGCATTCTGGGCTTTTTCCTGCTTCTCCGCCTGCAACACCTCAATGTAATAATACTCCATCACATGTAAAGTAAGTTCACCTAAAAATGTAAATACAGTCACTATCTCCTCACCTGCACGCTGATGGAAAGTTAACATGGTGTCAGTGACACCTGTGATGTGATGTCACTTCCTGCTCTGTATGAAACAAACCCGTCCATCACTGAGACAAACAGACTCCATGTTTCTACTCAAAGACAGAAAGAAGTTCATGTTGAACATTTGCTGAATTTACAAGGAGGAACAAATAAGTCAGAATCAGTCAGAGACAGAGTTTCACACAGTTTATAAAGTGTCTCCAACTCAACAACTCACTAAACTGACACATTTGTTAAGGGAGTCTGGGGACAAAGAA
>NC_133221.1:989905-1032405 GCF_040436345.1 Pagrus major
GCATTTTAAAAACCGTTCTTTACTGCACTGAAAGCCAAGAGAGAAGTCCACCACCGGAGACAATGAACTGACCAATAGCAACATCTCAGCAACAAGTTATGAAGGTAAATAACCCGAAAGATTTAAATTTGGGGGAGATGTAGTTAGTTGATTAAAACAACAACGTCTTGTTTTTACATTCCTATTTCTACACCTGTAAACCAGAAATGAAACAATACAGCAGAGAGGAGGCTTTTTCAAAATGACAGACTGCTCCTTTAAAGTACAGGTGTACTGACCGATCCCACCAGGTGAGCAGAGGTTGGTCATGTCTGTGACTGAGGAGGAGAAATCTTCATAATCATCATCCGCCTGTGAGAGACGTTCAGCTGGAAGAGAGAGGAGTCAGTTAGTTATCCTCATCCCCTTTCCTTCCCTTCCTCACATCCTTCCTTTCCTCTCCTTGTTACCTGGCAAAAGTTGATACTCTCCATTGTTGCTTGGTGCCAGTGGCCCCTCCCCTTGCCTCTGATTGGTCGGTGCTGCTATGTCATAGATGGGTGTGGCGGAGGGTTTGGCTCGGGGTCTGACGGTGCTGTAGATGGGAGCTCCCCCAGAGTCGTTGTCATAGTGATGGGATGCGGGCAGAGACCTAAGTGTTGATTATCAAGAGAAAATGTATTTAGGAACGTTTCTGCCAGAGATGATGAATAAATTCAAGAGATCACAGGGTGCAAACGCAGGAGTCTGTCAGAAACCACAGCCATGTGAGAGGAGTCCTGCTCAGAGTGTCTGTGAGTAAAGCTGCTGGGCCTGACGACATCCCGGCCGTGTACTAAAAACATGTGCCAATCAGCTCGCTGATTATATTACTGACGTTTTAACATCTCACTCTCACAGGAGACTGTTCCCTCCTGCTTCAACAGCCCTCATGGCTCCTGTACCTCAACAGTTTGCTGTGTCTACACTAAATGACTACCGCTCTGTGGCTCTCACCCCCATCCTGATGAAGTGCTTCGAGAAACTGGTTCTCCAGCACATCGTAGACAACATCCCTGCCAGCCTGGACCCTCACCAGCATGCTTACAGAACCAACAGATCCACAGAGGTTGCCATGTCCACTGCCCTCCACTCTTTACACACCTTGAACTGCCCAGAACATCATGGTACCCATCTGCAGAGCATCAGTGATATCGGTAGCATTATTATAGATCCCACTCAACTTCTCACAAGACCCGACCCAACTCTGCCTGTGATTAGTTGGCTTGGTTGGTTGCATTCTTTATGCTGACACAGTAGCTCTGGTAATGCCTGTTTTTGGCCAAGTTTGAGCTGTGTTTCAGCAGCTAAACACACCAAGCTCTTCAGCCTCTTCCTGGTCTTCTGCATCTGTCCAGGTCACTCATCCTCTGGAGCTGCTGCGTACTGTCAGAGTGTCTCTGGGCTTGTTTTGTGGGGCGGACAGGCAGGCTGCCCTGCTTTTACTCTGCCTATCCACTCTACTTGACGTGCCTAGAGACGCTGCGGCTGTAACAGCCAAAGTGTCGGTAAGTTTACCAGGACAACTACAGCTCATAATTCACTACATCAACTCCACCGCTGGCTGTTTGTCTCAAACAACCGCAAGAAAAACTCTTCTATGAAATCTAAGAATATAAGTCACCATGGTTTTTCTTGCCTAAACCAGCTTCAGGTGTTTTTTACCTGCTTCCACTGTTGGTTCTGGGCGTGGCTACAGTGGCGTAGGCCGGGCCTGGTTGTGGTGGGTGGGGCTGTTTGGGCTTGTTGACCACAGCGTATGTGTCACTCATGTCAGTCTGCTGTGGCTGTCTGTAGCATAGAGAAAGAGAGAGAAGTGATAAAGGAAAAGCTAGCTGATAGAAAATAAAGTGATCCAACATGCAACACACTTATATTTCACACTGTGTTTATTAAATTTCAGTTTATGCACAGATTTAAACAAAATGTGACACAACAAGTTAATAAGTGAGCGTCAGAGGTCTTGGTAAGTGTGGACAGAACTAGGACAGCTGTTTCCCCCCTGTATATTCCCCCATGTATAATAATACACTCTGTCAGTTTACTGTTCAATTTATTTACATTTGTCAATAAAATAAATGAAAAGCTGTTGAGCAAAGATGTGAAAAGGTTTTTCAGAAACTCTTCCTCAAATAAGACGTCATGTTGAAATGTGTGATCACAGACAAGGAAGTTTTCCTTGTAGCTGTTTGACCTTTACCGTCGACACTACAGAATTAACATGGAGAACAAAACACCAGCAGTAGTGTGAGTATCATTTGTAAAATATGGCCAAAGTTCAACGGCAGCTCAAACAACACAGATGGCACATGTTACTGTGAACTGAGGATTTATCTGGACCGAACCAGAGGTGACCGTGGAGACGAACCAACACTGTTCTGGTGACTGTGACTCAGTTTATATCCAGAGACTTCATCCTCACAATTCTGGCTTTAAAGTCTAAATTTTGATTATTTCTCAGAATTCTTGCAACTTTTTTCACAGAAACAAACAGTTTGATGAAGCGTGTTTGACGATGAGTTAACGAGGCGATAAGCTCGTCTGAGTTCAGTCAGAGAGAGAAACTTGAGTTCAGACGGTGGACGGTTGTATTTTTCTGTTTAGAAGGAAAATAGGTGTCAAATATTTCCTTTCTTGACATTTAGTGAGTTTATTTTGTTGACTTATTACATTAAGTAGTGAACTAGCTGCAGGCTATAAACTCTGAGCTACACAGTGCTGTTAAGAGACAGGACGGGCCGGGGCTAGCTGGTTAGCATGCTAACTTCTGTAGTTGTAAGGGCTAGGTGGGTCCAGGTGTGAAAGGTTGTTCAGCTGTCTGTGTAACGTCTCTGTAACACAGTACAGGCTTTGACTTTGTTGTGGAAATTGTTGGTTTGTTTTTTAATGTTTTAAACTAGAATTCTGTCCATATCTTACAAATTAAAGTCAACCTCTGTAGTCTCATTTAGCCGCTTGTTAGCATGTAGCTTTTTAAAGACACTGCTTTAAAATTCAAATGCTGGGCAGTTTACTGACGTACTTTAAGTTGTGGAACAAAACGTGAATATCTCTTGAGGTTGTGTTAACGACAGACTTTTTTTCAGACATTCTTACGAGACACGTGTGTAGACGGTTGAACTACAGAGACCATGATGCATTGCAGAAGTGAATCTCAACATGAAGAACCTGAACAAAACAAACTGTCTCAGCGGTTCACAGTCAGTTTAACACTGCTGCCACTCATTTACATCTCAGCAGGAAGTCGCTCTGCTCTCGACTTCCTGCTCTGGCCGTGTGACCACAGTTGTCATGGTTACTCTGATTGTTACCAGAGTGGCCTAACCAGATAGGTCGCAGCGCCGCCACACAGGAGGTGAAGTATGGTTACTGATGAAGATCTGATTGTAATCACGTCATCATCTTCCCTTCTCTGCTTTTTTTCTTTCCTTGCTTCCTTTCCTCTCATTTCTTCGCTTGTTTCCTCTCCTCTCTCACTTTTTTCTGCTTTCCTCTTTCATTTCTCACCTCCTCCCCTTCTGATCTACTTCTTCTTTTTGTCCTTTACTCTCCCCTCTTTTACTTCACTGTCTTTGTTTATTACGTTCCTACTCTTCTCTCTAAACTCTCCTCCTCCTCCTCCTCCATCCTCGACTCTCCTCTTTCCTCCCCTGTGCCCTCTCTCTGCTCCGTTTCCATGGTAACGCGGTAACATATGGGGATGGAGGGATGAAAAAGGAGGGTGAGAAAGTGTTAATTTAACACCTTGGGGTGAGACACGCAATCTGTCTGCCTCTCTGCAGACAGACAGACAGACAGACAGACAGACAGACAGACAGACAGACAGATAGATAGATAGATAGACAGACAGATAGATAGATAGATAGATAGATAGATACCTCTTGGTGGAGGAAGCAGGTGTTCTTGTGGGTTTCTTCTTCAGCTGGTGAACAGAAAGCAGAACCGGTCACTTCACTATTTCAGGACTTGAAACTCTTAAAAAGCACTTCTGACAGTTTCCGAGGTCTTAAAAGGTTTTGAATTTCAGCGGAGAAATCCCCAGCAGGAGCGTCCTCTGTTACTCAGCTTCTTTGCTCCCTTCTGCTTTTCATTGCTGTCTTGCATATTTTGGTCGTGTGGTGAAACAGGAGTTAAATCGCATTTTATTCAGTTTTAAAAAGTCTCAAAAAGTATAAAATTATACTCAGTGAACTGGCTGGTGGTCAGGGTTTTAGAAATACTGAGGTCACGCCCGCCCACACCCACCAGACTACAGTATAAATCTCTGCATTTCTGGGTGACGTTATAATAACCATCATTAATAAATGGTACAGATTTAATTCACTGTTAAGAAACAATGACACGGTTCATAAAACATGTATTAAGCAACTGTAAAGGTTAAAAACATCAGCTGCAGCTCTCTAATGATCATCCAGCTAATGATTATAAATGAACTACACACTATTTATTAACCATTTATAAAGTGTTATGAACATCAACTGCAACTTTCCAATAAACACTTGCCTGTTAACAGTGAAATAACTATCGAGCAAAGTTTAATTAACTATAAATTTAACTTTTTTAATTATATATAATGGTTATTTTAATGGTATAACAGAAATTATAAAGTGTTACCAAAGACCCAGGTAGCTCCGGCCCTGCTGCTGTTCTTAGTGTCAGCGTGTGAATTATGTGTCCAAACTAATTAAAGGTGCATTTTGCAAGAATTGTCCACCTGTCAGACTCATGTTGAAAACAAAGGGCGGAGCTTATCACCACGGTAACTGCTGCTAACTAACGGAGCATGTACTGTAGCTGCCATTTGCTAATTAGCTCAGTTTGCCGTGCAGCTAGCTGTACAGACTGGTAGCTCAGTGACCAGGAGTGTGTTGGTGCGTACACTGATGGCACAGGACGTTTGGACCGGGCCGGGCCAGGGCTAGCTGTTTAGCATGCTAACTTTAGTAGATATCATTGTAATACAATCTACTATATAGATCTCATTGTCGAAACTGTTTTTTCTTCACATTCAGAAGGTAATGTAACGTATTTTATTGAGTGGCCTGAACTATAATGGGAAGTTCCTCTTACATGCTTTTACAGAGTTTAAACTGATATATCCAGGACTCTTATTTTGAAAGGCAAAGGGTCGGAAGTGTTCTGTCTGTAATCGGCTGCTCTCGTCGTGCAAGCGGGTCAAAGCGTTGACCCCACATGTTTCTTCTCACACCATGGAGCCTCCGTGTGGTTATTTTATATTGTCTGTAACGTATATGCGGCCTCCATAACCCTCGGCTACAGTATCAGTAATTATTTTAAAGGTTTAGACTCAAATTCTTACATATTGCACCAAAAAACATTTGCATCAGAGTCGAGTGTTTTTGACTCCTTCCTGCTCAGGACGTGAAGGTGACAGCAGAGGGTTACTGACTCAACACTGTAAATGCTGTTTAACAGATATATTTCACCTACAGCAGCTTTAAATAACATGGAATAAACTTTACATTTCACAAAACAGCAACACGAAGTTACAAGTCATTAAACAACGCAGAGTCGCAGCTCATAAACTCCTTCATGCTGCATGAATTACAGATCATATGTACAAATAAACATGAAACTTGGTGCTTCTTTTGAACTTGTGTGGGGGTGAAGCTGAGCGGCAGCAACGAGATGGTGATGATAATGTGGTCGACATCAGGGAAACGCTGTCCATCAGCCGTGGCTGTGTGTGAGCATCGGTGTTATAAACACAGAGTCCACTCTGTCGGATCAGAACACGCCTGGTGTTGTAACGAGCTGGACAATCAACAGGAAGTTCCTGTTTTTACAGTGATTTGTCCTGTAGAGCAGCGCCTGGCTGCAGCTTCACAGATGTGTCTGAATGTGTTTGTAATGATGTCGAGGTTTGGACTGAACTGACACGGTGACGGTGTCACTCTGAGCTCGGCGCATTGTCACCATTTCACCAAACCATCGATGGATTCAAGGAGAAAATAATCAGCATGTGAATCCAGAACGAAAAGAAGCTTTAAGTGTCATCCGTTACAAATCTAGCAGAAAGTATTCAAAGGGTCTGAACGCTTCCTCCGGCACCAGAACGAAGCAGGAATGTGTTTCTACACATCAGTGTTTCCTGTCTCGACTGAGCAACATGTAACTGTGTCGTCTGAGCTCTTTAAAGCCACAAAAGCAGCAGTTTTATGAATGAATCGCTGACACAAAGAAGAAAATCAGATGGAACTTGATAAAAATAGAAACTAGTCAGAATACATTTGTGTTATTTCTGGCTGTTTCCTCTGATCGCTGCCTGCATGTGTCTGTGATGTGATGTGAACCTACCTGTCAGCATGTGTCGTCCTTCAGTCCTGCTTTAGTTTCAGTCGATCTCCTCTGTTAACTAACCAGCAGTCACTCCTCTCTCTTTTCTCTGTCTCTACTCTCACTCTCTCTGCAGCAGTGAATTTACATTCAGGAAGTTAACTTGAAGGACTACTTCCTCTTTCTGCAGCTGCTCTCCGTCTACTTCCTTCACCGCTGCCGCCAATATACTGATTTAATTAAGAGTTCATGGTGAAATGAAATGTGACTCTTCCCACCTCAGACAGGTTGCTGTACAGCTGCTGACTGGATGACTGCAGGGCTTGTTCGAACATGAAGGTGACCGCCGTGAAGATGAACTGATACTGATCCTGCACAGAGGAAAGAGGAAGTTATTATATTATCATCAGACTGTCACCACGCTGAGGGTTTAAAAACTTCCTCGGGAACTTCAGGACGTTTGTCGTGTCTGTTTCAGCCGGTTTTAAAGGAACAGTTCACCCAAACAATGTAATTTCACTCATCATCTCCTCCCTCCATGCTGATGTAAAGTCAGGTGAAGTCTCGTAGTCTGAATTAGCTGTTAGCACTTCCTGTTTGCAGTGTATTCATTTATGTACAGACAGCTGTCACTGGATCACTTTGATACTGAAGAAAACTTAAAAACATGATTTTTCTCAGGCAGGTTCTGCACATGTGAGGAGCGTCTTTCTTTGGAGGATTTCTAAGCAGATCATCATCATCTCCTCCTGATGATATCAGAGCTGCTGGAGATGATTTAAACCTCAGATGTCTCCATGCAGCTCGTCTGCTGCGATCTCAGTCTGCAGGCTGTGACTGAAGTCGACTTGTAACGAGAGTCATCAGAAACGTGTAGTGGAGTAAAAAGTACAATATTTGCCTCCAAAAGTGTAAATATAAAGCAGCAGAAAATAGATATGCTCATAAAAGTGGTTGTGATAGATAAAGTGAGTGATAAACCGTCCTGGTTCTGGTTCTGGTTCCCACAGTCCGATCAGGTGAGCTTCACCTACTTTGGTCTGGACAGCAGACGGCCTCTGTCTGCGGAGCTCCATGACGATGTTCATGATGCTGAAGTCTGTGGAGAGCCGCTGCCGAGCGAACAAACACAACAAGCTTCAGACACAGTCGGTCCAGCTGCTCCGCCATCAGTAACCAACAACATGAACACACCATCGGCCCGACGCTCTGAACCTCTGGGACACTTTCTGTGCTGACATTTGACTTTTTGCACGTGAAGCACCTGAACGTCATTTTTATTAAAAACAAATAAAAGTAATTTATTCAAGTGATGGAATGTAACTAAGTCCTTTTACTCAAGTACGGTACCAAAGTAGAAGTTTGAGGTTCTCTACTTGAGTATTTCCATTTTCAGATGCTTTTACTTTGATATCGGTGAACTTTACTGTAGTTTACTTAATAAAGAGCTTAAAGTATAATTCTTTATTTGTGTATTTGTCCTTCCTGCATGTTTCTGCTGTTATTTATGTTTCATTTTAATAAACAACATCAATGATTGACAACATGGAAACATTTTGTGTGTTGGATCAGATGATTTCTCTGCATCGGAGTCAGAAGTGATTTTTGTGGTCGTGTGCTGTGTTATCATGTGTTACCTTGGTAACCAGCAGGTCATGGATGTAGTCGAGAGCACAGATGACACCGGTCCTCCCACAGCCCGCACTGTGACACACACACACACACACACACACACACACACACACACACACACACACACACACACACACACACACACACACAGGAACAGATGCAGTGTGCATGTTAACTGTGCCATCGTTAGCAGGTGTTACCTGCTGCATATTCACAGCCTCCTGCTTTCTGTGTGTGTGTTTGTGTGTGTGTGTGTGTGTGTGTCTGTCTGTCTGTGTGTGTGTGTGTGTGTGTGTGTGTGTGAGATAAGATGCCATATGTGTGATATGGCCTGTTGAATGTTAATGACCATCTGACCTGCGATCTGTACTGCTGGCAAAAACAAGCGTCAGTAATGATGTGGGATTAACAGCCGCTTAGAGACGGACTGTGTGTGTGTGTGTGTGTGTGTGTGTGTGTGTGTGTACCTGCAGTGTATCAGCAGAGGCGAGGTGTGTGTTCCCTGGCTGTTTCTGGCTCTCTCCAGCAGGTCCAGGACTCCTGCAGCCTCGTAGGGAACATCGTGATCCGGCCACGACAGGAACTGATACTGAACCAGAGAACGGGTCACCTGGAGGAGGAGGAGGAGGAGGAGGAGGAGGAGGAGGAAGGGGAGGAAGGGGAGGAAGAGGAGGAGGAGTGTGTGTCCATTTCAGAGATCTTTTATTCTCAGGATATTTAGCTGCTTTTACAAACTCATAAACAGGCTCCAGTAGAAACAGTGTCGGTTCTGTCCAGCTGCTGAAGACGTTTGTGTCTCCAAGAAAAGAGCAAAAAAGAAAGAAAAGCCACCAAAGATGAATTAATGTGATGCTTTCAGATCATGAAGCTTCTGTCAGCATGAAAACAAACTGAGACGTCACGACTGTCACATTAAACAAATCAGACAAGAAGGAAACACTTCTGAGCTGCTGCTCCGGTTCAGCCCGCTCACAGAAGCACAAATCAGTCAAAATACTAATATTTAAACAGATCCAGGACGAATTTAGCTTAGCGTAGCACAAAGACTGGAAGTGGGAGGAAACTGTTAGTCTAGGTCCAACTTCCAAGACCTCCAGGTCCGTCTGAAACACTCTTTAAAGGTTCAGTATGTAAGAATCAGTCACCTGTTGAGTTTGTGATCTAACATGGCCGTTAACCGAGCAGCTAGCGGCCGTATGAGCTGAGTGTTGTTCAAAAGGGCTACAGGCTGGTTAGCAAGCTAACTTCAATAGATGTATCTCAAAGACACAAATGTCTAATCTAATCTGATCTGATCTAATGTGATCTAATGTGATCTAATGTGATCTAATGTGATGTAACATGAAGCTCTCACCTGTTGGTAGGTGACAGTCAGAGCTCTGACCACCAGGTCTTCATTAGGACGAGTCTCCCCCTGCTGGAGACACACAGAACAACACGTTTGAAATACTGAAAGCACATCTGTGATACTATTGTGTGTGTGTGTGTGTGTGTGTGTGTGTGTGTGTGTGTGTGTGTTCTTACTGTGTAGACAGTAAATGGTCCAAACGCAGCAGACTGGTGGACCGGAGACCAGTAACACTCACACTTCTTCTGCAGAGGAGGGAACGTGACCACACACACACGCACACACACACACACACACACACACACACACACACGTAATTTATCTTTGGTAATAATGTAACTTAAACTTTCATGCCAATAAAGTTTATTTGAATTTGAATTTCACATTTTATTGATCAGGCGTAAACAAAGAACGTAACCTGATATAAATGTAGATTTTCTGTTTCTATTTGAATCTTAGACGAATAAAAACCTGCTCAAAAATAAATCATTTAAAACATTTCTCACACGTAATCATGATATAATGAGCTGTTTTAACAAAGAAAGTCATGATATGTCGTAACAGTTGAGAAGAGTCTCGTTGGAAACATTCGCTGCATGTTTGATAAACAAAGACATTTTGTTTTAATTCACTGATTCATTGATTTATTGATTTATTACCTTTCCCATCTCTATTTCTCGGCAGGCCATGACTATCACCTGAAACACACACACAGTGTCAGACATTAGTCGGAGCCGCTGCTGCTGATCTGAGCATGAAGTCATTTAAGTGACCCGGACCCGTTCCTGGCTCCAGGACTGGGTCAGGGTTCAGGGTGTGTGTTGGACCTTGACGTCGTGCTGCCAGATCATCCTCCAGAAGTCGGTCACGGTGGAGCTCAGAGGACCCTGAGAGCCGATGTACCGCCTGTCTGATGACGCCCCCTGCAGGACAGACACAGACGTTACAACCAGCAGATTCACAGCTTCTCGATCCAAACACCCAAAAACACCAGAGACGCTCCGACAAAGTAACAAGACAGAAAACATGTATCAATAAACTTATTGATGATTAACTGACAGTTCAGCTGAACCTTTATCAACTGTTGTGAAGTTTAACTTGAAACAAAAATATATTCTATAAAGACTTCATAGTTTTGTGTGTAAAAAACAGCGTTGTTAAAAGTAACTAACCCTAACCCACAGCTACTCGAGTAAAAGTAAAGATGTGGTGTGAAAATATTACTTTGGTAAAAGTAAAAGTCACCCGTATCTATAGTACTCGAGTAAAAGTATTAAAGTATCTGATGTTAAATGTAAAAGTGAATCATACTCGTATCTTTATGTTGCAGGTTTTGTGATTATCAGAATCAGTTTCAGTCAATAAAATAAAATAATTATAAAATGCACCTCTTTGGCTCTGATGCAGCCTGTAATCTAAAAAGTAACTAGTAACTAAAGTTATCAAACAAAGTAGTGAAGTAATAAGTACAATGTTTGTCTCCAAAATGTAGTGAAGTGGAAGTATAAAGTATAAAGAAGCAGAAAGTGGAAATACTACTATTACTTCTTGACTACAGTACTTCAGTAAATGTACTTAGTTACAACTACTCTATTACACTCTTCCAGGACAAGAGGAAGAGGAAGAGGAGGAGGAAGAGGAGGAAGAGGAAGAGGAGGAGGAGGAGGAGGAGGAGGAGAAACAGTGGTTACCTTGATGAAGCTGGCGTTAATGTAGTCGTGGTCACTGTCTGAGGTCATCAGAGACAACACCACCCGAGACTGGTCATCTCACACACACACCACACACACACACACACACACACACCACACCGCACACACACACACACGCACACACACACACACACACACACACACACACACACACACGTTAAGTGTTAAGGGCAGAGAAGGAGACAAAGGGAGGATGTAAGGAGACGAGGACGGGGAGGAGGAGCGGTTCCTACAGGGCAGGATGTCTTTGTACCGGTTCTTCTTGATGTTCTCCTTCAGAGCTCCGGTCTCAGTGGTCAGACCCAGGTCTCTCTTTAACAGCGAGGTCTGTGAACGCACCGCCTGTCAGACACACACACACAGACACAGACACACACACACACACACACACACACACACACACACACACAGACACACACACACACAGACACACACACACACACACACACACACAGGAGGAAGGTCAGTCGGGACTATCTTCAGCTGCAGGGGTCCATATGTGGTGCTCTGGTGACGTCTGTGGCAGCAGGTCGGTGTGAGGTTCAGGTGCTTGTGTAAAAACAGACTCTGGCGAAAGTAGAAGTGCTGATTCAGCTTCCTGAGACCCAGCAGTTCATTTTTGTCCTCTAGTGGACGTGACGTTTCTGCGAACATCTCTCAGACTATATGTGTCCCCCCAATGAGTCCTGTTGTTCCTTAAAGAGGACGACTGGAGCGTTCAGATGACATCACGTGTGGGGGTGTGGCCTCGCCAACTTGCCTGTGCCCGTCTTTTCAAAATGGCTGCCGTTACAGCAAGCACATTTTATGGAAAAAAGAAAGCTAAGCATGATATTCATAAATAAAACATGTTTTTATGTTATATTTGAATTGTTTCCAGTAAGTAAACATCTCAGGAAAATCTGAGTGAGTTTCAGACCTGAGCTTATTTATTTCATTTGAAAAACAGCTCATTTATAAATGTGCTCTGCACTGGACGTTTGTTCCACATGTCTTCAGTAGACGGCTCTGTGACGGAGGCAGAGAGGACTCTTTATAGACTCACTGAGAGATTCAGACATACAGCTGCAATCAAAATTATTCAATATACACTAAATCCTACTTTCAATGACGACTGCAGCCTCAAAAACATTCAACCTCCTGAACAGAATTCCTCATAAGAGACACATTTGCAAATCAGGTGTGGTCTCAAGCACACCTGATGCAACCAATCAAGGGCTTCATTAGTTGCATCAGGTGTGATGAGATCGAACACCTCAAATACCTGGACTGTTGACGGTGACGTTTCATTGCATGTTAGAAATATGGCCAAGTCGAGAGGATTGTCCAAAGCGTTCAGAGAAGAGATCACTGCCTTGCACAAACAAGGAAAAGGATACAAAAAGATAGCAAAGGCCCTGAATGTTGCTGGAGATACAGCTGGAAGCATAGTTCTCAAGTTTAAAGTTAAAGGAACAGTGGCTACACTTCCTGGACGTGGCAGAAAGAGGAAGCAGTCCTGAGGAGGCAGGTGGTCAAAAACCCTCGACTGACTGCAGAAGACCTGCAGGAAGACTCGGTGGCAGCAGGCACTGAGGTTTCAGCTCCACAGTAAGGCGCAAACTAAACGCTGAAGGGCTCCACGCCCGAACTCCAAGACGAACACCACTACTGACCCAAAAGCACAAGAAGAGTCGGCTCCAATTTGCTCAAAACTATAAATAAATAAGCCAAAGAGGTTTTGGGATTCTGTTCTGTGGAGCGATGAAACAAAACTGGAACTTTTCGGGCCGATGGATCAGCGGCTCTGGGCTGCTTCGCTTCCTCTGGCACTGGAAACCTGCAGCGTGTGGAGGGCAAGATGGGTTCAAACAAGAATCAGGAAATCCTGGGAGAAAATGTCATGCCGTCTGTGAGGAAGCTGAAGCTTGGGCATCATGAAGGGGTTGAATAATTTTGAGACTGCAGTCGTCATTAAAAGTGGCATTTTGTGTTGAATTTGGAGAAACCACTTGTAATATTAGTTGTGTTGAGCTATTTAAATTGTTCTTGTTTGATTTGTTTATTGCAAACAGCTGCTAGTTTGTACATTTTGCCAATAAACCTAATTTGCAGTGGAGGTTGAATAATTTTGATTGCAGCTGTAGATCTATCAGAGGATGAGGCAGGAGAGGGTGAAAGCTCAGATCAGGAGGACCCAGGTGAAGTGAGCCGTCGTCCTCTGTGGGCCAAAACCAGCATGTCAACAAGATGAAACTGACTCAAGTGACGAAGAATTTTCTCCAGAAATCGAGAAAAGGAAGCCCCGACCAGATGAGAGCAGAAGTAAACACGGTGCAATCCATTCGCCCCAAATGCTTCCTGATGCAGAATGCCTGGATGCAAAAGCAAAACCTTTGTGAGATGCATAAAGTGCAACATGTCTCCAAAAAGTCAGAATGCTTCATGAAATACCATCGAGTGTCAAACGTCGAATGAAGAAATCACGAAAGGTTCAGGTGAAATGGTTACAAAGAGATAAATCTACATCTGTGTTCAGATGTAGAGAGGGAAAGTCTCAGAGACACTCAGGTACAGTACAGATACTGAAACATGGACTGAAGTACAGGAACAGAGTATTTGTACTTTGTGTACTGTCAGCAGCTCTGAATCTAAATCTGAACCTGAGCTGCAGCGTCTCAGGTCCGTCAGGTTTCTCCACTTTCACTGGATGAGTCATTTCAGGAACAACAACAAGGAAGCAGATTAATAATGAACCGAGCCAACAGAGCGTCCACACACAGAAGAGGAAGCAGATTATTGACTAACTAAACCTCCAGCGACACGTAGGAGGAAACAGCCGACCTGCAAACTCACCTCAAACACACACACACACACACACACACACAGAGAGACACACACAGACACACACAGTGTCTCGTTCAGACCACCTCTCATGTTTATAACCGTCCTGATTCAAACAGGACGGCTGAACGAGCGTCTGTATTTTGGGGAAGACGGACGGGCACCTGCAGGTCGTTCGGGTCGACACATCCTCTGAAACAAGACGGTTTGTTGGAAACAGGAAACGAGAAACTGTGTAATGTGAGACAAACTGAGCTGAGAGGACAAAGTGGGTCAGCAGCAGGCGAGTCGAGGCGATACACCAACCATCAGAAATAACTGAGGTGTCGCTGTGGTCTGTCGTCTTCAGTCAGTATTTACAGAACCATCACGAGGTGGTCAAACTGAAACTTTACTACATGAAGACCGACGGACATGTTCCCGTCTTCACTGGGTTTCAGACCTTCAGCACCACAGCAGCCTGAAACACCTGAAGCTCAACGTCACTCCACATAAAATACAACAGGTGAACATTTACAGTCCTGTCAGACCGTGATGAGGGCTGAGATCAGAACCATTGTTTGGTTCTGAACAGGCTCTGTTTACGTCTTATTTCACATTCAGTGTTTCAGCTTCAGGGATGTGAAGTATTCAGGTCTGTTAGCGATGACATCACTCAGGTGCGTCAGGTAAAAGTTCTCATGATGAATATTTTGCTCCTGCAGCTTCACTCTTTATTATCGTTGGCTCAGTGAAGTAACGAGGAACTAAAGCTGTCAGATAATGTAGTCGAGTAAAAACTACAATGTTTGCCTCCAACATGTAGTGAAGAGAAATTATAAAGTATAAAGTAAAAGTACTTAGTTACATTTGACTTCTTCAAACTTATAATAAAATTTTGATACATTATCAGCACATAAACATTTTATATAATCTATTATCCACTTAAATTATAACGTTATTATCTCCAGTTTAAACATTATTTCATGAAGACATAAAAACATTTTGTGATTCAGTTTCGTTAAAAAAACATTTCTGGTTTAATTTCAGACAAATAAAACCAGTTATTCAAAATGTGCACGTACATTTAAATGTGTACAAATAAGCACATAATACGTCATCATCGTAATTATGTGTTTCATCATCGTAATTATGAGTTGATGTTTTTTATTCATCTTAATCTGCAAAGTTGCTGAAGTTATCAAATAAATGTAGTTGAGTAACAGGTACAATATTAATATAATAATGATAATAATAAACTTTATCTACGCAGCAGCTTTAAAAACAAAGCAGGAAACTCAGAAGACAGAACAAACAGAAGGAGCCTCGTCTGAGTCAGAACAAGAAGACCGAACAAGTCATTCAAGTAAAGAATAAAATCGTTCACTGTCGATGAGAAGACGACGACAGAGTAAAAAATAATAAAGAGGTTTATTTATATTCTCCTCGGAGACGTAGCAGAGATGAACTAAGATAAGAACAGTACTCGAGTAAATAAATACTCAGCTACTCTTCACTGCTGGTAAAACTTCAGTTGTCTTTGAAACATAAACTGCTGGAGGTTGATCTGTGGCGTTCCCTCCTCCTGGTGTGTAACTGTGTCGCTGTCGTCAACACACTGTTAGCTACGTGGCTACAGATAGTTCGATGTAGAAACTCTGATCTCAGGTCTGTAAACTCAGTAAACAGCCGGTTGTGTTAATCAGTCGGCAGGTTTTGAAGCGTCTCTGGTCTCGGTGCTGAGAGGAGACACGGATCGGCAGACTCTGACGCAGTATCAGGACCGGCTGAGCAGAAACATGAGAGGAGGACGTTTCAATATGCACTTCAAGAAAAGTCTACACGTCCAGAATAACGTCGACATTTCAAGATTTTCCAGATTAAAGTCGACCTTCATGCAGCTCATCTGACCGCCTCAACAAAACGCCTCGTGTAGATGAACTGGTGAAACTTCTTCAGCTTCAGTGACAAACATTATTTCTCCTTCAGCTCATTAGCAGTGCAGTTTATTAGCGGAGGCTCGAGCAGCTCACAGCTGTCGCTCCTCTAACTGGATCTGATGAACCAGCAGAGTCGACTTCATTTTGAAGTGCACAACGAAAAAAACACAAACTTCCTCCTCTCACGTGTTTTCTCACCCCGGCTCTCACACGCTTCTGTATTTTTGACACCTCCAGTGCAGAGTTTCCACTGCAGATAGTGACCGGGGAAAATGATGCCGCTTCCTGGTGTGGTTGCGTTGTGACGGACGCGCTTCCTCGTGACAAAGTTCGACCTTTAATTTTCTGTGAAAACCCGCCTGGTGTCAGAAAATCACAGTGAGGATTATAGTGAATCAATCGATACGTGGACGACATCACGCTGTGACTTCAGGATTTACCGCAGAATGAGAAGTTAAAGCTGTTGTAAACATTGTTGTTGCTTTAGCTAACTTCCTGTCTGCTTAGCAGTTAGCGGTCGTCTCCCTCGTCTCTCCTTCACACCTGCACGCCTCCCTTCTTTGCCTCGAGGCAGCTCTCTTGACCTCCTTCGCGTCTTTAAGCGTTTTTCTCTGTTTGGCGGTATCAGCCGTCACCAGGACAGTTTCCTGCTACGACATTGTTGGTAAACAGGAAGAAATAAAGTCGTCTGCTGCCAGTTCAACAAACACAAACTGAATTTTAATTCCTGTTTTCAGATTTGCATGTCGCACACAGCTCAGTCACTTTATTGGCTGCAGCTCATTTGAATGGAGAGCAGAGCGCAGACCTCGGGCTGTAAAACTTTTTCCAGGAAAGCAAATATCAGGAGTTGTTGATGCAGCGAGGACGAGCAGACGGACAAGTTATGAAATGTGAACCGACACACAGAAGTTTGTATGTTCAGTGAGTGAGGCGGCTCACCATCAGTGTTAAACCTCAAACCTCAGCCATGACTCGAAGCTTACTGACTGCTTACTCTTGACTTAAACATAAACTTAGTTTTTAACAACCCAACCAGAGTTTAAACTCGCACCTCGAGGGTGTGAAAATGCTTTTTTAGTGATTTTATTCACTCTGATCCTCTTTTTTTAGACGACTGGAAACACTCACGTTGTACTCCTGATCCACGGTCTCGGGGTCCACAGTCCTCAGAGTGGACAGCAGGGACGGCAGCAGCTCCATGATCACATCCAACAAACCTCCAGTATCATCCGACACCTGAGCCGAGCGCTCCGACTGACTGACTGACTGACTGACTGAGTGTCAGAGCTGCAGTCTGACCAACCAAAACTGAAATTGAAGTAACCCTCTCTCTCTCTCTCTCTCTCTCTCTCTCTCTCTCTCTCACTTCTGTCTCTATGTTTACCTCCTATGTTAGTTAATAATTCACCAGCAGATAATCCACCGGTCCGTTTCTGTGGACCAGCAGGAAGTGAGGAAACTTAGTCTGAAATAACAGAAAGTTCAGAACAACGACTCGATTACTTCACTGAAATTTAATGTGACAACATGAGAGATGTTTCCTTCCTCTGAGTGACGAGAGTGAATGAACCGAACGTCTTGAGAAACACTTTGAGAAATCTCAGTTAGACAACCTGTTTCATGAGTGTGTGTGTGTGTGTGTGTGTGTGTGTGTGTGTTCAGACAGAAGATTACAATCTTTTACAAACTCATAAAGCTCAAAGATGTTGAGATAAGACAGAAAGGCTTGTTTAAAGGAGCAGTTCACCCAGGAAGTAAAGTCCAGTCACCACCTCCATGCTGATGAAAGTTTTGTAGTCCACATGAATCCGCTTAGAAATCCTTAAAAAGACGCTCCTCACATGTGCAGAACTTGCCTGAGAAAAATCATGTTTTTAAGTTTTTTCAGTATCACAGTGATCAGGTGACAGTTATCTGCACATCCACACATAACCTGCAAACAGGAAGTGCTAACAGCTGATTCGGCTGTGAAACTTCACCTGAGTTTCACCTGCGTGGAGGGAGGAGATGGTGACTGGATTTCACTGTTTGGGTGAACTGCTCCTTTAATGACTTCATCATGTCAGTGGTGCAGCTGCCACAGGTGGAGCAGATTGTAACTGCTTTATGCACTACAGGGTAGTTTAATCTATAACGATACACTGTCATTTATTGCTGAATCTGTAAAGTAACTAGTAACTAAAGTAGTCAAATAAATGTAGTGAAGTTACAATATCAGCTCCAAAGTATAGTCAAATAAAAGTATAAAGTAGAATAAATGTAGGCAAAAACCCAGGTAGAGTACAAGTACCTCAAAACTGTGTGAGTAAATGTACTTAGTTACTTTCCAGCAGAGGGGCAGCACAGACAGCGGAAAACACTGAAGGTCATTCCTGGTCCTCGGAAACAGAGACAGAGTGAGAGGTCTGTCGCGTCTCCTCCTCTGTGCAGCTCTCCTCCGCTCCGTTAGCCGCTCCGTCTCCTCCGCTAGCTTAGCCTGCTAGCTAGCAGCCCAGGTAAACATGGCCATGTCGCAGGCTCTGTCAGAGGAGGAGTTTCATCGGATGCAGGTAAGAAGAACCGGACAGCTGTGATTTCATGTCGGTGGGCTCGCGCACAGGCAGCTGTCAGTGCCGTGAACAACACCTGTCAGCCCGGCAGACAGGTGCGGCATCACTGCCACAGACGGTCGCTCGCTAATGCTAATGCTAACACTTAGCCGTGAGGGTGGGAGTAGTTAGCGGTGTCGAGCTCGGCGGCTCGTGTTGTTTTAATTAATTTAACGATGTCAGGGAGGTGTCGGTCGGTCTGAGCTCAGTTACAAACTGGGAGAAATGTCTTCATTATACAGCCCGCTACAGGAGGCTAGCTCGGTGTCAGCTAACCTAGCTTAGCCTCCTCCCCCCTCTGCAGGGCGCAGAAGGAGCCAGAGGAAAAAAATGGTTCCATGTAGCTTTCCTGCTGCTGCTGCTAGCCCGTATCTCTATCTGTCAGTCAGCTAACATGTTAGCATCCACGGGACACTCGGCCAAATGAGAGTCACGGGATCTGAGTCAGGCTAACAGACAGCGGTGCTGTTGTTCATCTGGAGAGCTCAGTGTTAGCTGTTAGCTGTTAGCTGTTAGCTGTGGTCTGATGCAGAGCGACATTATGACTCATAAATAATAAAACAGTCAGTCAGTCAGTCAGTCAGTGAGTGTTAACATGAAGCAGAGGAACACTGACACCTGTTAGCATGCTAACTGCACACTGCTGCTGTTTACAGACAGGAGGCTGCTCACTCACTAAGTTATAGTCATTATAAGTCACTAACTCTGGGTGCTAACAGTCACGAGTCAGTCTGTTTTTAATTTATATGTTTGAAGTGACAATTCATCATCTGTATTCTTGCTTTTTTGTTCTTTTAAAGGTGCAATATGTAAGTGCTGATGAGATGATGTCTGTGTGTTGTGTTGCAGAGATACACCTGAAGCTAGCATGCTAACCAGCTCCTGTGTTAGTGGTATAAACGTCAAATACTCCCCCGGTCCTCAAAGCTCCGGCTCAGGACCGCTAGCCACACAGCTAACTGAGCTAACTAGCTAACAGCAGCAGTTAGCGGTTACACTGCCTACATGCTGCCCCCGATTTGTTTAGAGAATACATTCGACAGGTATCTTGCATATCGCGCCTTTAAATCATCAGCGACAGTCGACTACTACACTGTTTCTGTCTCCTGTTGATGATGTCATCACCCACATCCTCCTCGCTCTGATGTCCGTGTGTGTGTGTGTGTGTGTGTGTGTGTGCAGGCCCAGCTGTTGGAGCTGAGGACTCAGAACTATCAGCTGTCTGATGACCTGAGGAAGAACTCGGCAGGTAAACGCTCCTCTGGACTGTTGACGATGATGAAGGTGAAGCTGCTGTCTGCTGTGTTCGTCGGCTCTTCGTCACATTAATCTTCACATATTCGTCTCGTCAGCTGATTAAATGGAGGCTGTGAAGAAGCGAAGCAGCTGATCAGTCTGAACGATCCCAGCAGTGATTCTTTGCTTCCTCATGTTGAAACGTTGTTGTGAAACCTGAGATGTTAAAATGAGGCGAGGCTGCTGGTGACACAACGTCCTGCTGCTGCAGTGAAGCCGCAGACAATCATCTTTGTTGACACCTGAACTTATTGATTATTAACTCGGTGTAATTCACTCTCAGGGGTTTAAATGATATTTATCAATTCAGAAAGTGTCGACGGACAAAACTTAATAAAATATTTTATTAAGTTTTGTCCGTCGACACTTTGAAGATAAAATGTAATAAAAGTTATTTTTCTTTGTTTTTTGCATTAAAACAACAAAGTTTACAGGAAGATGTTCAGAAACTGGTGTTATTTTATTGTTAAAGTGATAAAAACAATAAAGTTTTCATGTGTTTTATTGACGATGTTTGTTTGTTTGTTTGTTTGTTTGTTTGTTTGTTTGTGTGTTTCAGAACTGAACGCCGTCCGTCAGAAGAACCTGGTTCTGGAAAGAGATTTCATCAAAGCGCAGAAGGTGATCAATACTTCAGATCAGTGACATGTTCTGTAGTCGTGTGAAACATGTTCAGATGTTGTTGATCATATTGATCAGCTGTTTGTTTGTTTGTTTGTTGTTTATTGTAATAATTTGTTTTTGTCTCTTCAGGCTCTGAACAAGAGCAAGAAAGCTCAGGTGAGTTTTCCTTGTTTGGTTGTTATGGTTACCACAGGTGTGCAGCTCCCTCTGGTGGTCGTCACCTGTCACACACACACACACACACACACACACACACACACACACACACACACACACACACACACACACACACACTGTCACTGTGTTTGTGTCGCTGGTTGTTGAAGTTTATTTGTTTGACAGATTTCTGCAGCGTTCAGTCAGTTTGTGTGAAGAAGTTTCAGTTTTATAACATTAACTGAACGCTGATGTTGTTGTTGTTGTTGTTGTTGTTGTTGTTGTTGTGGCAGGAGGTGGACGCTCTGCTGAATGAGAACGAGATGCTTCAGGGGAAACTTCACAGTCAGGAGGAAGACTTCCGGCTACAGAACAGCACGCTGATGACCGAACTCTCCAAAGTAACTTTACTTTTCTGTTACAGTTACATCAACATAAATAAATCACTTTACTGAGCGGACGCAGGACGTTAGCAGCACGTTAGCAGCACGTTAGCGGCACGTTAGCAGCACGTTAGCAGCAGGTTAGCAGCACGTTAGCGGCACGTTAGCAGCACGTTAGCGGCACGTCAGCAGCAGGTTAGCAGCACGTTAGCAGCAGGTTAGCAGCACGATAGCAACACGTTAGCAGCACGTTAGCAGCACGATAGCAGCACGTTAGCAGCACGTTAGCAGCACGTTAGCAGCTTCACTGCTCCATCAGTGTCACACAGGATGCATTCAGGAACAGCTCTGGGTGTTGGTTATCTGTGTTTCGGCAGCGTTCAGCCATCGTCTCCTCCCTCCATGATGATGAAAGTCTCGTCGTCCACAAACATTTCTGGAGCTTCACATCAGACGCCTCCACGCAGCTCGTCTGAGTCTCCAGAAGCCTCGAGATCACAGACTGAGGAGATGTTTCCTCCCTTTATTAAGCTGAAGTCTTCACTGTAGCTGCTGAGCTAACAGCGTTAGCGTGTCTGAAGAGGCTGCCTGACTCTGGATCAGCTGTGTGGAGCCTGAGTTTCACTTCAACACGAACTTTTCCTTTAAAAACTGACCAGAAGACGTGTGAAGCTCCTCCTGTGTAGACGCACTGATGCCAAGAACCAGAACCAGCCCGCTCAGAGCTCGACGGTTCCCACTGAAGAGATAATTACAGTTATTAATCTTGATTCTGTCCTGGTTCTTTCCAGCTGTGTACTCAGATCGAGCAGCTGGAGCAGGAGAACCAGGGCCTGAAGGACCGAGGAGCCTCCTCTGGGTCCAGCTCGCCTCCTCCCTGCAGCTCCAGTCCTGTGGATGCAGAGCTGCTTCGCCTGCAGGCTGAGAACTCCGCCCTCCAGAAGAAGATGAAAGGTGGGTGCTTACATATGTGGCCGCACAGATGTTTGTCCAAACGTGGACGTGGAAGAACCTGTGCAGAACCAGAACGTGTGTTGGACCTGAGGCAGATTTGTTATAATTTGTTTGTACTATAAATCTTTTTTTATTGGTTATAAGATGAGCCGTGGTTCTGATCCCGCTGTGGTTCTGATCCCGCTGTGGTTCTGATCCCGCTGTGGTTCTGATCTCGCTGTGGTTCTGATCTCGCTGTGGTTCTGCTGCAGCTCTTCAGGAGCGATTCGACAAAGAGCTCCAGAACTCCACCACGGAGACCGACGGGTCAGCCAGCGCCAACGGAGTGTCTGATGTCACAGGGCGAGGGGAGGAGCCAGCAGCAGAGGGAGCCAATGACAGGCTGGAACAGGTGATTGACAGACGGTCTCCTGAGTGATGATATGTTGAGTCTCACCAGGTGATTTACTTCCTGTTTCCTCTTGTTGCAGCCGGAGGTTCTGGACCAAACGGGGAAGCAGCTTCACGGTGAGTCCACAGTTTGTTTGATGAGACAGCGTTTTTAAATCGGACTTCTTTCTTCTCATGTGAACGTTCACGTCTCGGACCCGAGGCCCACAACACCGTCTCACACCGAACACACGGCCCGAATCTGCATTAACATGTTTGCTGATACTTTTACTTATTAACCAGAAAACATTAAGAACTTCAAGTCGACTCACATGAAAAGAAACAGAGTTCTGATCCATCGGGTCTCAGTGAGCTCAGTTCTTCACTGAACTTATGTTTCCTCGTTTGCTTGATGTTGTCAGATTGATAAAGGAGCAGTTCACTCAAACATTAAAGTCATCGTCTCCTCCTGATGATATAAAGTCAGGCTCAGCCATCATCTCCTCCTGATGATATAAAGTCAGGCTCAGCCATCATCTCCTCCTGATGATATAAAGTCAGGCTCAGTCATCGTCTCCTCCTGATGATATAAAGTCAGGCTCAGCCATCATCTCCTCCTGATGATATAAAGTCAGGCTCAGCCATCATCTCCTCCTGATGATATAAAGTCAGGCTCAGCCATCATCTCCTCCTGATGATATAAAGTCAGGCTCAGCCATCATCTCCTCCTGATGATATAAAGTCAGGCTCAGTCATCATCTCCTCCTGATGATATAAAGTCAGGCTCAGCCATCATCTCCTCCTGATGATATAAAGTCAGGCTCAGCCATCATCTCCTCCTGATGATATAAAGTCAGGCTCAGCCATCATCTCCTCCTGATGATATAAAGTCAGGCTCAGCCATCATCTCCTCCTGATGATATAAAGTCAGGCTCAGCCATCATCTCCTCCTGATGATATAAAGTCAGGCTCAGCCATCATCTCCTCCTGATGATATAAAGTGATGATGGCTGAGCCTGATGACTGAGTGACTGTTTGAGTGAACTGCTCCTTTAACATGGACTCAGTGTCCCTCTGGTGTTATTCAGTATTTTTCTGACAGTCATCAGATTTCCTGTCTCTCAGCACTCGTCTCACTTCCTGTCTTTGGCTCTCAGCTCCGAGCTCATTGGTTCCCGCTCAAACAGTTTCATGTTTAAAAACAGGAACCAACAGTTCACGACATGCACAGGAGATGCATTCACTGTCGGCTGTGTTTCATAATTACTGACAGAGAAAAGTAAAGAATATCACCAGAGTCTCGTATCGTGTGCGTCAGGTTGTTTTTATTGTTCATGTGATCATAAACGATTTTGTTTCACACAAACAACTTGAATCCTTAAAGGACCAAACTGGTTCCTGAGAGCTGAAACCTGCTGAGAGAAATGATTCATCACCGTCGACAGTTTTATTGTGTCGGAGCAGAGACTGGTGGTGTGTTCAAGGACACTGTTGTAAACAGAGACACGGTTACAGATAGACTTTTATGTATTTGTATGGTTTTTTTTGAGAAAATCTGACAAAACTAACTTTAAGATGCTTCTTACTCTTGTTAAATTAAAGGTCGGAGCATGAAACTTTAATTTCACACTGTAGAAATATGAAAACAACAACAACGATGCGCCGTCCCGTCTGTTCCTGTTCAGTGTCCTTGAACGCATCACTTCAGAGACTTTTTAAAAAACTTTATTGCTCCAGACTGCTTTAACAAACGCTGCTGACGTCAGTTTGACTCAGCGTGGACTGTGGTGGATCGTCTCTCTGTCTCAGCGTTACACCAGCGGTCTTAAATCTGACGTGTGACCCAGATGAAACGTGTTCTGGCACCAGTGTGGCCCTTTGATGCTGTTTGTTACCATAAATTCTCAAATATCGGCCGTTATTGACCTCCAGAACGACTTGGATCTGTTAGTTTATGATTCAGTTTCACCTCCTCCATGTGTTTCTGTTATTATATTTGAGTTCTGGCTCCTATTTGAGAATGAGCGGTGACGTGACAGCCGGCTTCATGAAGCGTAGAGCAGCTAGCGGCTTCAGGGCAGACACACACTCCACCGAACTGCTAACTGACCGTCAGAGCTGAAGATCAGCCAGGATGTGAAGACGCATCAGACCAAGTTTAGTTTCCTGATCCTGGAGTTTTCTGGCAAAGCTGCAAAGCCAAACACTGTGTGTGTGTGTGTGTGTGTGTGTGTGTGTGTGTGTGTGTGTGTGTGTGACGGAGGCAGTTCAAACATGACATCAGTGCTTTGAAACATCTCACTGACAGTTTAATAATAAATGAACACAAACACCAGACAGCAGAGCTGCTGTGTGATCAGGCTCTAATATTTCTAATATTTCTAATATTATTCCTGCTGTTTCTGTGACGTTCCCTGAAGTCCTTGAATTACTTTAGTAATAAAGTCTTTATTTTGTAAAAGTTAAATGTATAGTTTTGGTGCGGATACTGAAACATGAAGAGGTGATCGGGATGGAAAGAAGTCAGTCACAAACGCTTTTCAGATTCTGAACTGATTTTACAGAACTAGCTCTTCATTCTGTAGCTCAATGCTAACACATAATAGGAATTACTACCAACGTGCTAATTAATTAGAAATTAGCTCTGAACAGCAATGATATGATCGAACAGACGATCGATTTTACTTCACATGTTGGACATTAAAGCAGCGTGTGAGCTCGGACCTGCAGACAGAACAGTGTTTGTTCTGCTGACCCGCTACAGCAGCCTCACAGGGTCCAACCTCACAGGGCCAGAACTCACAGGGTCCAACCTCACAGGGTCAAACCTCACAGGGTCAGAACTCACAGGGTCAGAACTCACAGGGTCCAACCTCACAGGGTCAGAACTCACAGGGTCCAACCTCACAGGGTCAGAACTCACAGGGTCAGAACTCAAACCTAACAGTCCCAGTAGTTTTACACAGCCGGCACCGGGTGGAGTCGGTGCCAGGAGACGGCAGCACATGTTCAGTTAATATCTTCATGTTTTCTGTTTGTTGTGATTCTTGTAGCAGGACGAGCTCAAAGCAGCTTTTTCCTTCAGGAAGTATTTTATTGAGTTTTATCAGCAGGACGACCGGCTGACTGACGGGTGACGCGCTTTGTTTGTAGAGATGATTCATGACGTGTTTCTAGAAGTGTGTGGTTCAAAGTTTTTTGTAGATGTTAAGAGTGTTAACATGATGACGAGGCGTCTGTCTTGTAATAAAGTTTTGAATGAGAAACCTCCAGATGTTCAGATAAACGCGCCGTCAGTGAACGCCTCCTCACAAACACTCGTCACAGTCGTGTTTGACTTTGCAGCTCAGCCTCAAACACGCCGGCCTCAGATCAGGTCGGCCTCCTCAGACGTGCTGCTGTAGTGTGTGTCTGGCCTAACAGACTGCCCCCTGCTGTGTGCGGCGCCCCCTTTAGGCCTGTCAGAGAAGAGCGTAGAGAAGATTGTAGCTAAGCAGGCAGCGCTAGGCTGGTCGGCTGCTCTCTGTCCAATAACTCACTGCTTTGGACCAGAGCTGGAGATGGCACTGAACACCGAGCAGGAGGAGAAGAGGCTGCTGAGGGAGCAGATCCACAACCTGGAGGTACTGACACACACACACCTGACACACGCCTGACACACACACACCTGACACACACACACACCTGACACACACACAACTGACACACGCCTGACACACACACGCCTGACACACACACACACCCCTGACATTAAAAACACTGATTGTGTTACTGTGTGTGAATATTTGCAGAAACATTTTCTTAATTGCTTGAAAGGAAAACTCACAATGTGGCCGAATGTTTGTGGACAGCCCGGTTCACATACTGTGTGTGTACCTGAGGCAGTGAAGTGTTAACGCTAAAGCATTTAAACATTTACAGCATCTGTTAGTGAAACAAGCTCCTGACACGTCGTACTTTGGGAACATGAAGAGACTTTTGTTTGTCGTGCTGGAGCCAAATAAAACGTTCAGGACACAGAATAATGTTTTTTACATCAAACAATGTAGAATCAGAAGTTATAAGGTTCAGTAAAATGACATGAATTCATAATGTAATTGATATGTAAGTACACAAACCCATCCTGGGTCAGAATATTAGATTTGGCTCCAAGTGAAAAGCAGCCTCTTGATGCCGAGCTGATCCAAACGACCCGTCTCTCTACAAACACTCAGAGTTCCCATCACTCCTCAAGTTTCTTTGAATTCATCAGCTTTTCACCGTCCAAGATTAATAACCGTGTAGCGAAAGAGATCAGAGTCTGTCCTCGTCTCAGTCCAACGTCTGTCCTCATCAAGGCCACAGTTTTATGACAGAGGATGTTTGTTTCACATCAGGCAGCGGCGATGACGGAGAACTTGAGCCTGTTTTATGTTGATGTGACACCAAATTTAGTTTTACTGATTCATCAGAATGATGCAGACGAACAGCTGAAACAGAAGAACTTTAGTAAAGATCTGTATTTGTCGCAGCCTCATTAGTCTGAAGATGAAGTGAAGCTTCATGTTTTCATCGGTCAGTTGAAGTTAATGTTTGATGTATTATTATTAACCAACGACGATCAGACGCTGTGTCGTCAGTTGTTGCAGCCTGAGTGAACTGCATCCTCACTTCCTGGATGTCTGGACTCACATCTGAACTCCTCAAACACAAGTTTGAACTGAGATGAATATTTCCTGCTGAGATGTTCACATGTTTAAACAAACACCTGCGTCTGTTCTTCACTGGCCTCGCTAACGTCTGTTCTGTCGGCCTGCAGGCGTCCAAACAGGCTGAAATCACCAAACTGCAGGAAGAGATAACGAAGGTAAATGCTCACACGTCATCGATCAGAAGTTTAAGAAGCATCACAACAGAACATTTTATTTTTATTTATTTATTTTTTGATCATCGATCAAGTAATATTTTTCAAACGTTGTCTGGTTCCAGCCTCTGAAATGTGAGGATTTGCTGCTTTTCTGTGTCAGTTATGATAATAAATGAGTTTCAGCAGATTAAACTGTTCGCTGTAAACATTCAAGTGACCCAGTGGAGGCTCACATATCAGAACGTTATCAGAAATATTAGACAGAACTTTTAATCTTGATTTCCTGTCTGTGTGTCTGTGTGTCTGTCTGTCTGTCTGTCTGTCTGTCTGTGTGTGTGTCTGTCTGTCTGTCTGTGTGTCTGTCCGTCCTCCAGCTGTCTGACAAGTTAAAGAAGAAGCAGGAGAGGTGAGACTCCTTCGCCTTCCTTCACTTCTGTCACCAGGTTCACTGAGAGTCCCACAAACACATTTATACATTGAGTATCACGTTAAACGTTGAAGTCAGGTTAATTTTCCGCCTCATGCTGATGTTAGATGTTTATCTGCACGGTGAAGTTGCAGTTGTTCTCCTCTGGGGGGCGAACAGGTTAAAGGAACAACGAGCTGCAGCGATCCGACTGTCGATCATAAAGTTTGTTTCTGTCCTTCTGTCACAGTTTTCAGCGTCTGCAGGGAGAGAAGGAGGTTCTGTACAACGACAGCAGGTCAGAACTGCACTTATACCACTACAGTACTATTACTACTACTTTCTCCACTACACTACTGCTGCTACCTGTCACACTGTGCTGACTTTGTGTCCTGACTGTGTGTGCTGACTGTGTGTGCTGACTGTGTGTTCTGACTGTGTGTCCTGACTGTGTGTCCTGACTGTGTGTCCTGACTGTGTGTCCTGACTGTGTGTCCTGGCTGTGTGTCCTGACTGTGTGTGCTGACTGTGTGTTGTGTTGTAGGCAGATGTTGACATGTTGTTTATTCTTTGTTTGTCTGCAGGACAAAAATTGATGAGATCAACCAAAGGAAGGAGGAGGAGCTGAAGGCCATGAACATCCGCATCCAGAAACTACAGACAGACCTCATGGCAGCCAATCAGGTGAGACCTCAGTCTCTGTGTAAAAGTACAGCACCAGAACTACGACTGCGAACTGTATCAGCACGCAGAAGGAAACGTGCATCTACTCATGGATAAGAGGCTAGATGACTAAGCTAGCTAACGTTACAGCTCAGCTGAGGAGGATGTCATCCATGTTTACATCCTGCGCTGTCACCAGCCTGTCATCCATGAGTAGCTGCACGGTTGAAATAAATTAGTTCCTGATGTTTAATGATGGTTTCAGCCTCGCAGAGCTTCTACTGGTGCTGCTCACTCCAAGTTCAGTTAAAGTCCGAAGTGACTGAAGTGTGTTTGTGTTTTGGTTCAGATGACGGCAGAGCTGAGAGAACAACTGCAGAGCAAAGAGAAGGAGCACGAACTGGCTGTGCACACTCTGAGAGACCAGGTAACGCACGCACGCACGCACACACGCACGCACACACGCACGCACACACACGCACTGACTGTCTGATGTTCACACAGCCTGGTGTTTTGCAGCTAGAGCCTGTGAGCCTCTACGCAGGTCAAAGAAACCCTTCAGTCACGTACTGTCAGGTCTCAGGTTCAGCAGCAGAGTTCAGTAACATCCACATCACACGTGTGGAGAGACGTTTCAGTCCCCACACATTTGCAGATAATGAAGGTTAAAGTAAAAGCTGCTGATGCTGAGGAGACGGTCAGAGGGAGGAGGAGATGAGGGATTGGGAGGAGGAGATGAGGGAACGAGGTGAGGGTTTAAGGGAGGAATCGTTAAAACTGCTGCCTGTTCTCTTAGTTTCCCTGCCAAAGTGATTCAGTCATGAAAAATGGATTAATATTCACAACAAAGAAGAAAAGAACAACCTGTTTCAGTTTGGCAGTGAGATGTTCTGGTGTTTTTCCTGCCTGCTGCTGTCTGTCTGTGTTTCTGACCTGTTTGTCTTCTTCTTCTCTTCCTCCTCTGTTTCTGTCTTTATCTTCTCTTTCTTCTGATTTTGTTGTTTTGTTCGTCTCGACTCGTTTCTATCCCTCTTTCTTCTGTTGTTGTCTTTATTTCTCTTCCTGACTGTTTTGCTTTAACTCTTCGGTTCTCTTCTCTGGTTTCTTTCTGTTCTGTTTGGTTCTGCCTGTCCTGTTCTCTCTGCTGCCCCCTGCCTGTGGTGCACTGGTACTGCAGGTAGCCAATCAGAGTGCAGTCAGTCAGGAGCAGGTGGACAACATCCTGCAGGAGAACGATGCTCTGAGGACAAACCTAGCTGCTCTAGAACAGGTAATAAACCAAGAGACCATCATCCAGAAGGTTCACCCCAGAGGTGCTCCATGGACTCACCTCACTGCCATAAAACGTCTAATATACCTGAAGAACGTTACATAGAACCAGAACACTGTGTTACTGGGGACTAACCGGGCTCCTCTAGAACAGCTAATAAACCTGGAGAACTTCATATTGAAGCCAAACGTTCTTCAGTTTTGTAATAATAATAATAATAATAATAAGTATATATATATAATATCTTGTATTTAAGATCCAGAACCAAGGTCCCCTGAGACTGATGTTCTGAAACTAACTAAGGTCTCCAGAACCTTGTCTAGAACTCATAACGCTGCTCTGGATTAATGCAAAGCTAGGCACCTTAAAAACTAACAAAACTTAGAACCAGCCTAGAACCAGAAACCACACCTGTAGACAGGAGTCATGACTGACACTGGTCTGGTCTTCACGAAATCTCAGGAGCTCTTGAGTTTACGTAGAACCCTAACTAGAACTTAACCACTGTAGAACAGTAGCATACATAACCCAACTCTAGAACTGAGTTCTGAGGACTAACAGGAACAGGTGTAATATACAGACGCTTAACTTGGTTTGGACCTGTAACACATTTCACAGGAGAACACGGCTCTGAGGACCAATCTGTGCGCTCTTGAACAGGTAATTATGTCTCAGACTGGAGCTAGAACCCTTTTCTAGAACCTTAACCTGAGATTGATGGTGTGAAACTAATGTAGTCGCCCAGAACCCCGTAGAACTCCTTTCAAAAGACCATAAAAACATTAACAACTTTAGACGTAGAACTGTAACTTTGGCTGCTGTTAGAACAACAACAGAACATTTATTACTTCATCATAAACACATCTGTCTGCAGAACAAACATCTGGACCCACGCTGTGATCTGGGCTGTGTGAGCTGTGCTTCCTTTGCTCTGAGTGACTGCCAGCTGGTTATAAACCAGTGATTGACACTGTTGGATTGCAGCAGGGGAATTTAAGCAAAGTTTAAACTTTAGTTGCTAGGAAACAGCTACAGTGCTCGTCCAATCAAGAGCACTGAGCTGTCAACAGGAAGTCATCGTTGCGTCACATGTTAGCTGACTTCCAGAACTCTTCGCTGAAGTCTGAGGGACTAAAGGTGTAAAATATATATCGTAGCTTTAACTTTATACTGAGAGTTCATACAGTGATTGTGCTAAGCTAACTGAGGTTTCATACTTTGAGGTACATTGTTTTATTTTTGTGAAATGTAATTTAAAATCTTTCAGGTTGAATCGTTATTTAACAGCATTTATCAAAGGCCTGTGTGGACACTTTCAAATAATCAGTACTGATGTGTTTGACGCACTAACACGAATGTAAAAATGAAGTAACAACTAATCTGCATAAGAACTAGTTTGTGAGCTGGTTTGATTTGGTGATGATAAAACTCCACTTAGCAATCTGACGTTAGCACGAGGCTAATTCTGAACTCAGGAAGAGCTGCTGACACCGACTACAACAACCGTGTGTGTCGTCTCTGTTCATCTGCTTCACGACTCGACTCCATCTGACTCTGGAGCAACACATGAACTGAACTCTGTCGTCCACTCTCATCAGCTCCATCATCAAGCTGTGCACTAATGGGAGGCCATTTTAAAAGAGTCAGATAATGAAGTTTTAATCCCGTGTGCAGATCCAGACGGTGAAGACGCAGGAGATGAATCTGTTGCGTGAGCAGCAGGAGGCGCTGACGGCCGAGCTGCAGCAGAGACGAGTTGAGCAGGAGAGTCTGCTGGCTCAGAGAGACGACCTGGACTCCCAGCTGCAGGTACCACAGTTACTCAAGTATATTTACTCAAGTACTTTAATAGAGTATTTGAATTTTAAGGCCACATTAAACTTGTACTTCACTACATGTCAGGGAAGTCAACTATCTTTGTGGTGCGTTCAGGAACAGCTGGGACAAATCCTGCTGATTCTACCTTTTAACTTTAATAGTCTTTGAATTATATTAATATGATGTGAGCTTCAGTTAGCTTTGACCACAAATGTCCTTCAGAGGGAGACTTTTTACTCTGATACTCTGAGTACATGTCAGAGCCTGTACTCGATTACTTTTACTGGAGTAAAGAAGCTGAATCAGTACTTCTACTTTTACCAGAGTCTGTTTTCACACAAGTATCTGAACGTCTCCTGGAGGAGAGACTGTGAGGACTGTTGTCTCCTCTGGTTACTCGTTGTCTTCGCTATAAACTTGATTGTCACTGAATTAAAACAACTTTTGGGTCGTGAGCCTTTCAATGTCCTCTTCAACAGTGGGACAACTGAGCACTGACAACGACCATATTACATCACCTCGCTGCCGATCTGAACCACATTATGTTCCTCTTATTCTTTATTCTGCTCCAGACTATCGTTGTTCTGTCTGGCTTTAAAAATCCACAATCTGTCGACCTCTACTGCCGATGGTTCGTTTTAAGGGACACGATCAACTTAAAATGTGTCTCCTTGTTTCTTCTCTCCTCACATTTGTCCTTGTGTCTGTTCCTCATGTCCTCAGTCAGAGACTTAAAGGAAAGATCCACGTTTGAGATTCATTTATTGATCTGAGATGTTTGTTTTTATCCTGATTTCTGTCTTTAATTCCTTCAGGAGTCGAGTTTCGCCAGCAGGAAGTTGTTGGAGCAGTTAACAGAAGAAGGACAAGAGAAGGAGAAGCTGCTGAGAGAGCTGGAGGAGGCTAAGAAGGTACACACACACACACACACACACACACACACACACACACACACACACACACAATGTTGTGACGATCGTTAGTGTGTTTAGAAGCTTGATGTCTTTAAGTGTTTGTGTATCTCTCTGTATGTGGATGTGCACATCACACAATTAAAGTGTGTGTATTCTAAGTGTGTGTGTGTGTGTGTGTGTGTGTGAGAGCAGACAGCAGAGAAGAGGAAGGCCATGTTGGATGACATGGCCATACAGCTGAACCAGGAGAAGTCTGACCACAAGGAGGCGCTGTCAGACCTCAAACTGCAGCACGAGAAGGAGGTGAGACACAACGAGCTGCTCTTCTTTTGATTCCTGTTTCCAAAATAAAATATGCACAAATACAAAACAGTTGCATCAGATTTTGTGAATAAAGTCTTAAGTTCTGTCTGTTGTTGTTTTTTCTCCTCTCCTTGTTTCCTTGTTTCCTTGTTTCCTGGACTCTTCCCTCCTCCCTCTCAGGTTCTCGGGGTGAGGGCTCGATATGAGAAGGAGCTCAGAGGACTCCACGAAGACAAGAATCGCTCTGAGGAGGAGATCCGACAGCAGCTTAGAGATGAAAAGGTAAACGGCAGGAAAACAGGACAGGAAGGAGGAGCACCAGGGAGAGGAAGTGAGAGCTGAGGAGGCAGAAGAAAGTCTGGAAAATAAATGTGACAAGTTTGAAATAAATAAGTTTGTCTGTCAGCAGTGTGATCTGATCACTGTCCTCGTGTCTTTTAGAAAACACTGTTCATATGTGATTATTATACATGTGTGTGTTTGTGTTTTCAGGCCCGCACCAAAGAGCTGGAGGGTCTTCAGCAGAGGGTGGAGGAGCTGCAGGCTCAGGTTCTGTCCATGGAGGGAACCAAAGGATGGTTCGAGAGGCGACTCAAGGAGGCCGAGGTCAGTCTGCCGGTCAACTAGTCGGCTTCTTACGAGTCCGATCAGACGACACGCAGTTTTTACAGCAAGAGGCATCTTTTTTTCTGCAGGCAGGAAGAGTTAAGTGTGCAGGACACATCAGCTGCTACAAGCGTAACACACCACCACCAACTGGTGGTCGTGTTGCATTGTGGGTAGTGTACACAGCAGGTTTAGACAAGAGAGAAGAATGTCTGGAATAAAATAGACGATCAGTTTTCATCTGACATGTTTCAGGAGGCTGATTCTGATTCTGAACTTGAGTTAATTTATGAATCTGTTTGTTTGGTTTCTCTGCAGGAGAACATAGAGAAGAAGTCTCTGGAGCATCAGGACGAGATCGAGCAGCTGCAGAAGGAACACACACTTCAGTTAGAGGTACACGCGCACGCACGCACACACCCACACACACACACATGCACACACACACCCGCACGCACACGCACACACACCCACACGCGCGCACACACACACGCACACGTGTATTTTCAGAACAAAATGTTTCTGAAAGCATCTTTGTAAATAAATATAAGTGTGTGTGTGGGGGTGTTTGTTTATACAGTCATTGTAGGTGTGTATTTTGTTGTGTGTGTGTGTGTGTGTGTGTGTGTGTGTGTGTGTGTGTGTGTGTGTTGAATCCCATCCAGCTCTAATTGAATGTGCGTTTCTAATTAAAGCGTAGTTGTCTCCATGGTAACGCAGACGGGTTAAATCGTGTTAACAGCAGATCAGAGAGGAGGAGGCTCCAGTCTGTTACAGAGACTCTGAACATTCACACAGTCTGTCAGTAAACTGAGCTCCATCAGCAGCTTCAGTACCGGATCATCCGTCATCACTCAGCTCCGTGTCCGTGAGTCGGTTCTGCTTCTGGTGTCTGGACACAGTTTCACACTGAGAGAGATGGAGCTGTGTTTACCTCCACTCAGTGCTGAACTGTTCTGTTTTTTCCTTCCCGTCAGTGTTTCAGAGGTTTTTGTGCGTGTGAAACATAAAAAGTCTCAGGAGCTCCTCTCTCCCACAGAAAACACTGCTCCTGAACGCCTCGTCAGTAGCCCCGCCTTTAATTCCATTACATTGTGACATCACACTGGCACTTTTGGCAGCGCCGAGTCAAACCGAGCCGTGCCTGTTTGCATTTCCATCACCAGTTTTAGCGCGCTGAGTTGAGCCGAGCCTCGTCCAGGACGGACCTGTAGGTCCAAACTCACGACCGCCGCCACCCGAACCCGTTCTCTCCCTAAAACGAGCCGGTATGAGAACCAGCTCACGTCTGCAGGAAACCTGAGAGAAAGACGTTTGTAGTTTAGTTTATCTGGAGTGTCCCTGTTGGTCCTGTCAGATATCTGCTGTATTTTCATCACGTTCATCTTCAGCTGTGTTAAAAATCTGCTGGGAAACTCAACAGTTACTGATTTTGCTGCTTTATAATAAAAAGCTTTTAATTAACAAGATAACTGAGGACCTTTACTGTGAAGAATTTATAGGAATTGAAATGTGTTTGCCAACTAATTAATGGAGCTTCGACCACCTGAGCATCACACAAGCCGACGCCGATCAAGGAGTCGACACTGAAAGGAGACATTATGAAGTTATTAATCATTATCGTTAGTTAATCATTGTGTGGTTGAAGCTTCACAGCTGGTCTCAGATCTGCTGATTGATCTGAATGTATCTGTAAGAAGGTTTCAGTCTGGGCTCATTGTCACCACAGTTCTCACTATTTTCACCAAACACTCGATGGATTCATGGATCAGATGAGTCCAGAATGAAAAGAATCATCAGTGTCAGTCTGATCCAGAATAGTTCAACATGAGCTTCACCTCAACAGCTACAACAGAAACATCAACAGTCACAGCCTGCAGGGACACTTTTCAGGGACACTGCTGCTTTCTTGTGTCATTTTTAATCTGAGATAATCTGACGCACAACACGAAGATTTCTACTTTTACAGATTAAAGCTTCTTAAATGATGAAATGATATTTGAACTTGTTTGCAGTTAATGTTATAATGTGATATGTTTAGTCTAAATCTCCATTCATGATGAACATCTCGATGTTTTTAAATCTCCTCTGAAGCTCTTCTTAAACTGAACGACTGGACGACAACATGTCACAATATTTTTGGCTGAATGCCTCCATATCAATATTGATATCGATCTCATTTTGCTGTAATGCAGCCTTTAGACCAGGTCTAACACCATGCATAGACTCCTATCAGGATAATATCTTACATATATTGTAACAGTACTCTGAGGCTTCCTGTCAGCAGGTTCACAGACGCCTCTCTTATAGAAAATAAAGTTTTATACGTTTTCTAAGCTCTCTGTGCTGCAGTGAGTTGTTGCAGCGCTGCAGCTGAAACACTGACAGACTCTATAAACTCTGTTAATACATCTGAAGTCTGCAGGTTTTCACTTCAGTCAATAAAACTGAGACGGAGAGCAGAAACAAATGTTTGGACACTAATCATCAGATCACATAATCCCAAACTCATTAACCCCCGAACACATAAAAACAGTGTCCTGAAGAAAGCTGCGCTCAGCTTCATTATCATTACTGTCTGATAACGAACCAATAAGGCACAACCTGCCGTGCATCATGGGATATGTCAGTGTGGGTGTAACAAGTCCTCCCAGCCAATCAGATAACCAGGCTGACTTTGTTCCTCTGAGGAAACAGTTTCTCCCTGAAGGGCTCCAGAGACCGACTGTCACTGATTACTCAGTGTCTGTGTGTGTTATCTGCTGGATAACAGCCTGCCGCTAAGAGCACAACCTGGAAACTTAATAGGAAAAGTTAATTAATGATGGAAGAAGTCTAATTAGCGGGCAGGTCGGCTGCTCTGCAGGTACGCTGAGTGTCGGGCGGTTTGAGTTTCAGTCGTCACGTGTTGTTTCCCGTCTGACTGACTGAACTCTGACGGTGCGTTAAATCAAACCTCAAACACGGTTAAAAATAATCTCCTGCATCTTCACAAAGTTTGTTTCCTTCTGTTGCTCGTAGGATCCTGATCTCTGCAGGAGCATCAGTCTCACAGGACCGCTGATGATTTCTAACAGTGTGCTGAAAAGAGGAAAATTAATTTACACGTCTTTGATTTAGAGAAAAAAGACAAGAGACGAGTTTCTTCAGATGCAATTTAGACGTCATGGACCAACCAGCTTTATCTGCTTTATCCTCCACCTGTACACACCTGTCTGTCTGCCTGCCTGCCTGTCTGTCTGTCTGCCTGCCTGCCTGTCTGTCTGTCTCTTTACTGTACGTCATTTATTTCAGGCGGCTCTGAACGTCTACACGCTGCTTATTTTAAGGATTTCCTGTCAGTGTCTCTTCCTTTTTGGTTTGTTGATTGTGTCGGGGTAATAAAGTCTGAACGCCTCAGAAATTAACACAAAAGCTCATCCTGCCTAATGAGCTGTGTGTGTGTGTGTGTGTGTGTGTGTGTGTGTGTGTGTGTGTGTGTGTGTGTGTGTGTGTGTGTGTGTGTGTGTGTGTGTGTGTGTGTGTGTGTGTGTGTGTGTGTGTGTGTGTGTGTGTGAGAGGTGTGTGACATTACAGGGTATTAACAGACTCGCTAGTTTTCCTCCAGAATTACCAGTTTCCCTCCTCTGTCAGGTGGGCGGCTGCAGCCTGCGGGTGTTTTTTAATGTCGATTTTAGTCAAATTAATTAGCAGCAGAAGATTAGAGGGGAATTAAATGTAGTTTTTTTTATTCTAAATTAATCCCTCAGTCAGCTGGATTAAGAGTGAGGGGGCATCGCTGGAGGTGATGTGGCTCGTTGAAATGTTTTCTCCTCACAGAGCAGAGGAAGGAAAGTTGAAGCTGTTTTTGTCAGTTTCATCTTAAAGAGCAGAAGATGTTTCTGATGTGGACGTCAGGAGTCGAGTCTGAGTCTGAACCATTACAATGACATGGTGATGGTTCTGGTCCAGTCGCTGCTAGTCAATCAATTAAAGGAACAGTTCACCAAATAGTAAAACTCAGTCATCATCTCCTCCCTCCATACTGATATAAAGGTATGAAGTCTCGTAGTCCACAAAACATTTCTGGAGCTTCACAGTAAAACAGAGTTGCAGCATTCTGCTAAATGATTGAAAAGATATAATTGACACCTTTTTCTTAGAGGGTGCACACTAACACTTTTAGCTTGGCAGCAAAACTGTCTCAACGTGTGGACGAGATGTTTGAGCTGAAAGACATTTACAGTGAAGAACGTGTCTTCAGTAACATCTAACAGAGAATACAACATCATCAGCAAACGTGTCGTCCAGTCCAAAATGTGTTTTTGGGGAAATGTGTGTAAAATCTCTCCTTCTGAGTCATGACTCAAACTTAAACACACACGGGAAACACACACTCTTAGATTTTGATTGACTTTTGATGGCTGAGCCTGACTTTATATCATCAGGAGGAGATGATGACTGAGCCTGACTTTATATCATCAGGAGGAGATGATGACTGAGCCTGACTTTATATCATCAGGAGGAGACGATGACTGGATTTATACTTTTTGGGTGAACGGTTCCTTTCATAAGATCGACTAACCAGAACCATCATCATGTCACGTGTGCATCAACAACAAATACGTTCAGGTCATTCTCACCGTCTGTCACTGTGTGTTAATCTGTGTGTGAATGTGTGGCAGTCAGTTTGAATCTGCACTGAAATTGTGATCGATGCAGAAAACTTCAGACTCACCAGCGTTCCTACAGCTGATCCTGGAGCAGTTGAACTTGGTGTCATCATTTTGTCCTCGTTCATGTTTGTGTCCTGCAGGAGAAGCAGTCAGAGATGGAGGGACTGAAGCAGCAGCTGGTGGAGGTGGAGAAGCAGAAGGAGGAGCACAGTGACACCATCGCAAAACTCAAACAGGTGATCCTGATGGTACTACTGCTGATACTAGAGCTGTCACTGCTCTGCACTTCCTCCACCTGTGGAGCTGTGTGAGAGTGTTGTTGGTTTCAGCTTTAAAGGACCAGAAAAGTGACTTTGCTAGTTTTATCTAAAGATGATCAGACTTTATTCTCAGGATGATGAGACCTGATCTGGTACCAGTGATGTTTGAAGTATGAAGTTGGTGTCTGTTAACCTGCCAGTGTCAGCAGCAGCTGTTGAACACACCGTCTGTTTCAACCAGTAACACAACATCACCAGACTCCCTTAACAAATGTAGTGATTTTCAGAGTTGTTGAGTTAAACAAACTTTATAACGCTGTGAAACTCTGTCTCTGACTGATTCTGAATCATTGTCTCCTTCTTGTAAATTCAGCATTAAATGAAAACAGTAAGTTGTTTGTTTCCTTGTAAAAAGTGTCAGTTTGTGGCAGCATGGCTGCACCAGCCTGTCTGCTTCTGTGTCTAAAGTGCTAAAGTCTGACCTGCCACTGAGAGCTGTCCACACATGACGGATGTTAATACCATTGTCTTGAACAGTTTTGCAATTGTGCAGCGAGGTAAAACTATAGAATATATACAGTAAACCACATAATGAAACTGACTTCATTTTTTAAAATGGGGAGCTAAACTCTGTAAACTCACTTTGGTCCTTTTCAAAAAGCTTCTTCAGCATCAAAGCAAAATAAGATTTTATAGCTGTGAAATAAATAAATCTGTTTCTCTCTGTAGGAGATAAAAGACACTGTGGATGGTCAGAGGATTTTAGAGAAGAAGGGAAGTGCAGCGGTGAGTAAACTGACTGATGTTACACACACACACACACACACACACACACACACACACACACACACACAGTGATGGACAGAATTTGAATAGAGATGAGATGAGAGAGAGAGAATATATTTTGTAGAGTAATTTAAGAGCAGCCGTGCATGAAAATAATAATTAAAAAGTAAAAGTAAATCCTTGACTGTGTGTGTGTGTGTGTGTGTGTGTGTGTGTGTGTGTGTGTGCGTGTGTGTGTGTGCGCACACAGCTGAAGGACTTGAAGCGGCAGCTGCAGCTGGAGAGGAAGCGAGCCGACAAACTGCAGGAGAGACTCCAGGAGATACTGACCAACAGCAAGACCAGGACAGGTACACACACACACCTGAAACACCCCAACTGTGTGATGTCACCGTGATGTCACTGTGTGATGTCACCGTGATGTCACCGTGATGTCACACCTCTCTCTGGTCTACAGACAGTGGAGCAGCTCTGACTGTGTCTCAGTTCATTTCAGGGTTTAATTGTTTGTTGAATCTTCTGGGATTTGAGGACATTTTATGTACAAATGTTGTTTTCTTGTGACTTGAGACGCCAACAGATATTATTTTGCTGGAGCTTTTTTAATGACGTCATATCATCGACCTCTCTTCTTCAGTTGTTTGTTGGCACAAGCTGGAGAATCAGCTCCACATTCTCACACAACAGAAGCCTCCATGTTGTCTGTTGATCATTTTCTGAAAATACTTGTAAAACTTCAGATGGACACTTCGTCATGCTGGTGGGAAACAAAGGCACTTTTTGGCTCGACCTGAAAAAAATCACCACATGATACAGAAACAATACAGAAAAACCATCATTAGGAGCAGCCTGCAGAGCTCGTACTCTGAATATGATGTGACGCCTCCCGTCCGTCCCAAATGTAGATGTCATGTGACTACAGGTTCGTGTGCACACTGTGTCCATGTGTGTCTGAAGCTTATTCACAAACCCAGAGCTCCGTTTGCTGTCAGTGGAGCAGAACCTGATGTCAACCTGAAGCTAACAGGAAGAGTCTTTAAATCCCTTTAGATGCTTCAGTAAGTAGAGACGTGTGTGTGTGTGTGTGTGTGTGTGTGTGTGTGTGTGTGTGTGTGTGTGTGTGTGTGTGTGTGTGTGTGTGTGTGTGTGTGTGTGTCCTAAGTGGCTGAGATGTGATTGTAACGTGACCGATGGGTCTGATACTCGGCGGCGTGCTAACCCTGCGTCAGGAGGTTCTGGCTCAGTCCGGAACCTTCTGTTCAATATTTAATGCAGCGCTCTGATTCCCAGAGCTGATGTGGACACACTGGCGTCTGCTGGCAAAACACTCTCTCTCTCTCACACACACACACACACACACACGTTCACGTCTGCACAGTCCGTCACTCTCTGTTTGTCTCCGTCCACTGGAGTCTTTTTTTACCCCACACTTAATATTTATCTTTTACTGCAGATCTTTTCTGTGTGTGGACTCTTTCTTTAACAGGCTCTCTGTCACACTGTTTTTACTACTTTTACACACACACACACACACACACACACACACACACACACACACACACACACACACACACACTGGGAGCAGTGCAGGGCAGTCCTCAGCATCATGTATAATATATGAGCAGTGATAAATGTTTAAAAGGCTCTTCTGCACAAACCTGAGAATCAGACATTTTAAAGTAGCCTACTTATCTCTCTGCCCACTCAGGACACCTGCATTAAAGGGACGGTCCACTGCATTAAAGGGACGGTCCACTGCATTAAAGGGGACGGTCCACTGCATTAAAGGGACGGTCCACTGCATTAAAGGGACGGGTCAGGGTTTAAAAAATATAGTTCACTGTATTGAAGGACAAGTTAACTACTTTAAAAGGACAGGCCAGTGTCTTAAAGGGACGGTCCACTACTTTAAAAGGACAGGCCAGTGTCTTAAAGGGACGGTCCACTGCTTTAAAAGGACAGGCCAGTGTCTTGAAGGGACGGTGCGCTGGTGTGTCTGTTGTTTCTGATCCTGTCTGTCTCTGCAGGTCTGGAGGAGCTGGTCCTGTCAGAGATCAACAGTCCCAGCCGGACTCAGCAGACCGGAGACTCGTCCTCCGTCTCCTCCTTCTCCTACAGAGACATGATGAAGGAGGCTCAGCCGACCAATCAGAACAAGGTGGGTGGAGCCTAAAGCAGAGTCAGCCTCGTCTTACTAACCCGAGGTATCGTTCTGTCTCCTCGAGGTCATGTGACCACGCGGTCAGGGTCGTGACCTCTGAGAGGACTCCAACCTCTGTCGTTATGGCAGCTGTTACCATGGTGACGTGGTGATGATGAGCTGAGCTGTAACATCCCATCATCTCTCTCAGATTACAGATTTACCTCCGTCCTCACTCCTGTGTGTCGTTACAGTTTAGTTATTTTCTCTCAGGACTCTTTGAAGTCCTGCTGATATTTATAGCTGCTTTAGTGTTTCATCATCGTGACTGTGTGTGTGTGTGTGTGTGTGTGTGTGTGTGTGTCTGTGTGTGTGTGTGTCTATTGATAGAAACACTGTAAATAGAGACGACAGGTTCAGTTTGTGTATCTGAGTGTTTCTGTCGAGTCCACCGTCAGGTCAGTTTACTGCGGTGGGTCGGTCGTCATTAGCAACAGCATCACATGACAACAAAGAGGGCACGTGTGTGTGTGTGTGTGTGTGTGTGTGTGTGTGTGTGTGTGTGTGTGTGTGTGTGTGTGTGTGTGTGTGATGTCTGATGACAGCGAGCTGTGAAATCAGGGTTCACTAGTTTTTTGTCCACATTTTCAGACCCTGTTTCACTGGAAACAGATCTGTGTTTGTTTAGATAAAGAGCTTCACAACAAGTCAGCGTTCACCCGTTCACACACACACACACACACACACACACACACACACGCGCGCACACACACACACTGGTGGCGGAGGCTACCATGTGAGGCGAGTAAAACACTAAAACATCGTCTTTGTCCTGTTTTTAATGGAGTACGAGTCAGAACAGATTATCTTATCATCTCTCTGTTGTATCTGTACACAGCGTCCTGACTTTGTAAGTTTGAGTCATCAGAGTAAAGTCTGCTGCCTCAGTGCCGTTGAGCCAGCTGATCTGTATCATCTGTGTGTGTCTCTGTCCGTCAGTCTGGAGGCGGCAGCCCTCAGTCTCAGCGTCCCGCCGAATTATCTGACGACGAGGTGGGAGAGCTGTTCCAGAGACTGGCCGAGGTTCAGCAGGAGAAGTGGATGCTGGAGGAGAAGGTGAGGCGTCCCGTGTTACCGTGACAACCGTTGGCGGCGTCCTCGACTCTGCAGCGTGGAGGTTTTTTAACGCTTCGCTTGATGACAGTCAGGCCAACAATGAAAAGTTGGGCCTGTTTTTAGAAGAAGGTTTATGTTTGAGATGAATTATTAATAATCTCTGCACTGATCAATATTCTGCTGGTTCCAGGTCAGAACTGACGCTGCAGTAACTCATCAGCTGATCCTTTAATGTCTGAACTCACCTCACATCAAACACAGAGTGTGTTCTGGTGACAGCTGCAAGATTATGTCCGTTAATTAAAACGTGTTCAGTCAGACAGCAGATGGACAGTTACAGGTTCTTTACTTTAATATTCACATTTTCTGCTTCTTGATACAAAAAGAAAAAAGTAACTTTTACTTTACTAGAAAATATAACATCTAATAAAGCTGATATATTTATTACACATTAAACTGACCGGCAGTTTAACGTGATGAACACGTGAGTTATTTTATTATCAGCAAACTTTTACTTTTCTTTACTTGCAGCAAGTAACAGTTTGAATGGAGTAACAGATTACTTTTAACAGATCAGAGTACTGGTTGCTCTGCT